>NC_056732.1:1539973199-1540068199 GCF_019279795.1 Protopterus annectens
GTATTTGGTCAGGAGATTGTACGAAGTAATGATGAACTGTGACGTTTTATCACACTCAGTCTACTACAAAGATCCTATTCTAAAATACTGTAAGTAGGAACCATTTTTTTATATTTTTCAAAAGCACAGCAGTAATAAATAAATAAACATACAAAAAAACAAATTATCCATAACAGTTCAGACTTAACAAGTTCAGGTGCATGATAATATCTGAAATAAAGGCACAAAAGACTCCCATAATAGCCGGTAACAAAATGAAATATACAGTTTCAGCAATGTGTGTTATAGCCCACAGACTATTTTGTGGAACCATAAAATTATTAAAAGAAATTTTAACCAAATTAAATTAATAAAGTTACTAACTCCTATACTGGGAAGAGAGGTAGGGAGAACAATACACAATCATAACCATACTTTATGCTAACCAGGCTACAGAACATATTATCCCCCTCTGCCTTACTATTGCAAGGTGCAGATGAAGTTTACATTGTTCAGGTTACAGCAACCCCTCTCGGTAACACTAACTGAAAATAATTTGGTCCCTGCAATAAAGTAGTTATATCCAAAAATGGTAGCCTTGTATACCAAGTTTTCATTCTAACTGTACATTATGGGTTGAGCTCAGACTGAGTACACCCTATAATGACTGTACCTCATGCCCTCAATACCTGCATACAGGTAACCTTCTATTTGTTTATTTTCGCCCTAAACAATTACAGGAGGGCCATAATACTACCCTGCCAGTAAGCAAGGGGCATTCTAGCCCTCAGCCTGTATTACATAAATCTACACCTACCAAGCCAACCAAGCCTGTTAATACTCCACTTGTTGGTGTACTGACAATCTGTTTCAGTTAGTTTGTGATTACAAAATCCTGGAATCTCTGCACCTGTATGTTTGTTGTTGTATATGATTCCCTGTTAATAGTAGGGTGATTAAAGTCACCCATGAATATGGTATTGGGTGGGACGGTGAGTGTTTAAATACATGGTATGGGTTTCCTAGGTAATAGAGGAGGGCATGCAGCTTGCAAGGAATGCAAGGAAGTGGTATTGGACTTTGCCTATGGTGATTTGAACATGGAGAAGCTCATGTTCACTGTTCTGTTTGACCAGCATTGAGGCATATTTATTTCTGATGTAAATCGAGACATCTCCACCTTTAGTCCCTGTCTGTGTGGTAGCTGATCTAAATGTGTGGAAGGCATTATAACCTTGCACTGACAGTGTGCTATATGTGGCTTTAAACCATCTCATGGATGTCAGAATTCTCTAGAGTGAAGAGAGCTTCTAGGGAGTGGAGTTTTTATGTTTAGTCTCCTAGCACTGAACAGTAAGACCTTTATATTTTCTTGGTTGTGATTTGCTAGGTTGCAAGTATTTTCACTTTGACATTGCCTAAAAATGGCACTAAGGGGTAGGACAATGTTTAAGCTAACATTCAAAAGCCTAGATGGGAGAGGTGCAGACCATCCTTGGCAAAACAACATGGTCTGTTGACCATCTCCTTCCATGCTGACAAGTATTGCTCCTCCTTAGAATGATATCAGAAACTAATCAAATTATTAAAATCAGTCATCTTTTGTTCATATTGTGGCATCATCCTTGGAGAAGGTAAAATGCTGTTCAATGCTAGGCTCATACCAGTCTGTCACACATATTCCGAGAGCACCATGACGTCTTTCTTCATATAGTGCAGGGAGGTACATCTCAGGTCATTTACACCCACACGGACTATGACAGATACTGGTACTTGCAGTTCAGTGACCTGAGTACATGTGCAAAGTGGTGGATCCTGGCCCCTGATAAACAACTGACCATGACTTTTACCTTACTCTGCCTAGTGAGAGGAACATCAGTGTCTCTCATAATGGAGTTTCCAATGACTAGATGCTGGATTCTGTGCTCTCTTGCCTTATGGGTTTAGAAGTTGAGGCTCCATAAAATGTGGTTGTATGTGTTGATGTGGGTGTTGTTTTGAAAGAGTGCATTTGGGGTTGCTGAGGGTGTTTTTTATGTGTACTTTTTCTAGGAGGTCTTTGGGGTTTAGGAAGGTTACATGTAAGTGCCTCAGTATATGTGGGTCTATATGTCTGCTTTGAATTGTGTGTGATGGGTGCAGCATGTATACTACTGACAACCTTACTGACATTAGGAATGTTTTTATGTGAGAGCTTTGCCTCCAGTGACATTGTCTAAATACATTTCTCACATACCATATTAGTTTGTTTGAGAATGACTGGTTGTCAGTAAACTTGAGGTAATTTCTGCATTGCTTCAGGATACCCATATCCACCAAGCTGGTAAAGAAGATTTGGGGAAAGTTTAATATCCATGGCAACAGACCCCCTTTTATAGATTAGACAGTTGAAGTGAGACTATAAAGTAATGTCAGGATTATCCAATTGCAGTTGTGGGGGTAGTACTTGTCACCGTAAACTAGTTTTCCTGTGCAGAACTAGGTAGCAGTGTAATTTCAATGGCTCTTTTACAGAAAAAAGTTAACTCAAGGGGTCTGTAGTTTTACAGGGAACTTCCAAACACTTGAGGGGAAACTAATAAGTAGAGCCTGATGATTTATGGCTAAAGTATTTAGGCAGATATTCTGAAGATGGAAGCAAAAGAAAGAATTAGCTTGTCAAGAATGATGAAAAGAGGGGAGTCACCGGAATGGCTAATGCCTGATTACTTCTAGTGTTGGTCTCACCACAGCATCACTCTGGTGGGATGCAATGTTCCTTTTGCCTCTTCTCTCACCAGAAGCAAAACAGTAGCACTAATCCTAAGACAAGAAGCAGTCCATAGCCTGTATGGTGATCCACAGGTTTGTCCCATATGATTTAAGGGTCGGCAGGCTTGTTGCAGCCTTTTACTGGTTAATGCATTGAATAGCAACCAGACCAGTCAGGAAGAACAAGCACAGACACTCACTTCCCAACAAGAAAGGGTCAGGAATCTATGCACTCTGCTCCTTCTCTCACCAGCAGCAAAATATAAACAGAAATTCCAAACTAGCATCTATGAAGCAGTTATTAGGCTTTATGGTTATCAGCAGTCCCCAGGAAATAATGTTCATATGCTGCTCCTCTCACCAGGAGTAAAACAGAAGCACTAATACTAATATGATTACTGAGAGGCAGAATGTGGGCTCTCCAGTAATTGGTGGTCTTGGAGTAGGTGTTGCAGATTTTAAAGGTAAGATGGAAAATTGGTTTAATATCCTAAGAGCTGCAGTGTGCACTGAGTAGTTAGATATGAGTTTTTTAATGTCACCCTCCCTCATTGCCACATCAGTTCTCTCTCTCACCACTACCACACTGAAATGGCCATCTAACTTAAATCTTCCAAGAAACTGTCTCAAAACAAATGTTCTTTTGATACTTCCTGTAAATATCTGAAGCTTCCCCAGCAAAGAAACAGTCCAGTACATTCTCACATGAAGGTAGTGTCTCCATGTATGAAGTTCCCCAGCTTCTTCCTGACCACATCTATAAAAGTGTGCTGTCTCTCTCCAATCCCAGTTCCTCACATTCAATGCAAGATACAGTGCTGATACTCTTCTGCTTAAGCAATGCCTTTAGGTTTGCTAAGTACACAACATTCTTCCTGACATCTTTCCTTACTACTACATACCTTCCTCTCCTATCGTTACCTTAGCCTTAAGGATCCCATTCTGCTCCATCCCCAAACAGGCTACAGTTGCATCACTTCTCCATGTTTCTACCTAAACATATTTTATTACTTTGCCTCGCTGGCTTCTTTATGCATTTATGCAATTATCTATCTATCTATCTATCTATCTATCTATCTATCTATCTATCTATCTATCTATCTCTCTATTTCTACTCATTCATTTATTTGTTTATTTATTTATTTGTTTGCTTTTTCTGAAGCTGATGAATAAACTGGTCAAAAGACCCTTACTTTATCTTTACTGCTCCTCCATTATGATGATTTTCAAAGCCTAGATAACATAATCACACTTTGCATGGCACTCTATCCTCATTTACTAGAGTTAATTATTTCCAGCTCCACCCTCCTCCATGTTATTGTGAGACACACTCTTCTGTTATGCCCCATCTGCCGCAAAGTTGACATTTTTGACAAGATTGACAAGAATCTTCTCTTTCTCCCATTCTTGCATCCACATTACTGATTTCTTTCCTTTGTTGGTCAGACTATCTGCTTCCCATGATACTTTCCTGCCACCTTCCAAGAATTGATCATAGTCCTTTCCATCCTCTTAGCTAAAAACCTTAACTAGTATTTTTCCCCTCTCACCAATTTGGGCATATTTTCTCTGAGACACTGCATGGATTTATCAAACTAATTGTAGCTGCATACTGGACAAAGTCTGACATTTTCAGTTTTTCAATATTCTTCTGAGCAATAAACTGTGTCCTACAAAACCATCTGCCTTCACTTCTCCAGACAAATGATTTACAATTCCCCCCAACATTACTCAAAGTTCTTCTATCTTGAAGATATAGGGGTGTATACCCATATAAAAGGATATGTAGTAAGACCATAATTGTCTTCATTTCCATCCTCCCTGTTAATAGATGTACCTTACTAATCAATTTACTCAAATAGCCTTTATTTTACTCTGCATCTGTTTAACTATTCATTGCTATGTCCTTGCAGTGTTGTAGTTCCATCCTAGGTACTTTGCACCCCTTCCCTAAGAACTGGCATCCCAAAGGTATCAATTCCCAGTCCTTGTGCTGGCAAAAATTACAAAAGATAATATTGTAATCTAGACTTTTACTGAAGGTAGTGAATTTTAACATATGCAATAATCTGCCATCTGTACTCCCTTACAATAGTAACAATAACCAGCAACTACATTTAAGCTTTCTGTGGAGACAAGTTATCATCTTTTTTCCTTACAGGCATTAATTAACTAACTCTTTGACTAAGACATCAGGAGTTAAAACAAATAAATAGGCAAAAGGGATGGCCCTGCCTCATTCCTCTACCTATATATACTGACCTAGGTCTCCCATTATTTATTAACATCCTTAACATGGGGTTACAATACAAGATCATAACACCTTTAACAAAGATTGTCTCTAACCCTTCTTCTCCAAAGAATAATCTGTTCTAAGCTCTCTGGAAACACTGCTGCATGTATCTTAGCATTCAGCTTTATGTTTCTAATATTACCAGATATGCTTCTCACCCTGTGAGTGAGGAGTCTTTGTTGAAATATTTATGCATGATGATGGTGATGATGATAATAATATTAATAACAATAATAATCATAGGTTTATAGGTGTGTATTAGGCTAATGGCCCTGGAGCCTTAACAAGCCTAACCCATAGGATTACTCTGGCATTGAGCCACCCGACCTTAGTTCCCAGTGCCTCTCTTGAGTATAGCCACTGGAGTGATCCCCGGGGTGAATTTTCTGTTTCCCATCCACTCATCAAGATTTCTCTTGAAGACAGCCAGTGAGGTGCTCTGTTTGACATGTATGGGAAGTATATTCCATAGCATGGGCAGTCTCTGGGTTATGACCCTGTCCCTCCAGCACGTTCTGTTGACTGTGCTAATGAGCTTGATGTCTCTGGAGTGTGTGGTGTGGAGGAATTGGGATTTCTTTAGGTGTAGCATTTCTAACAGAGATGGGTCAGACATGGCTTTGTAAGTCAAGCAGAGATCACCTCTAAGTAGATGATATGAGACAGAGAATAGTTGGAGTTTTTTGAATCTGTCCATTTAGGACAAGTATTTAAGGCCTAGGATCCTATTTGTGAGGTACTTTTGTGGCCTCTCCAGTTGTTGCAGGTGTCTAGTGAGGTAGATGGCAAATGGAGCATTGTACTTGATGATTGGCCTAATGAGGGAAGAGTAGAGGGAGCCAATGACCTCTTTCTTCCTGGATGCAAAACCCTTAGTAATGAGATGTGCCACACAAAAGGACTTTCTGACCACAGTGGCAATGTGAGTCAAAAGCGTGTCAAAAGTGAGGTTGCTGTCAACCTGAGTTCCCAGATCTCTTATAGCACCTTCTGTGTTCAGTGGACTACCATCAATGTGGTAATTCATGGGAACTGGGTTTTTCCAAAAGGGGATGATGACACATTTTTTGGCATTGAGCTTAAGGCCATGGTTCTGACACCAGTCGTTGGTCTCAGTGAGGCCTTTCTGTATGATGTCAACATCACTTGGGGAGTTAATAATAACTCCCAACTTGCAATCATCTGTGAACTTTGTCAGTCAAAGTCCCTTGGTGTTGGCCTGGACTTCAGAGAAGTAGATACCAAACAGGAGAGGATCCAGGACCAAACCCTGTGGGAATCCACTCGTGACTCATCGGCAGTCTGACTTGGAGTTAGCTACTTTCACACTGTGGGTTCTATCTGTGAGCCAGTTTGCAATCCACCTAGTGATATAGCGTCTATATCATAACATCGACAGCTAAAGTTGTCAAATGCTAAATCATCGACACTTAAGCATTGAACACTTAAAATAGAGAATGGCCACATCATTGAATTCTTTCCTCGGGAAATAATTTGGGTGGCCATCTGTAAACAAAATAAATAAACACACCCAAACATAGTGGGTGGATTTGCCCCCTACAACCCCCCATCTGGGGAGCTGTGCCCCCCAACTAAATATACCAACTCTGAGATCACTCTACATTGGGGAAAGGGCAATTCCCCAATAATGGCCACACAAATTTTTCCTGAGGAAAGAATTCAATGATGTGGCCATTCGCTATTGTAAGCATTCAACGCTTAGGTGTCGATGATTAAGCATTCGACAACCTAAGCTGTCGACAATTCAATAGGCACCAGTGATATAGGGGTTGATGGCTAGATTAGTGAGTTTTTCTATGATTCCTGAGGGGGGAATAGTATCAAAGGCCTTGGCCAGATCAAGCAACGCTGTATGAACCACCTTGCCTTCATCCACAGCTTTGGTGACTGACTCAAAGAAGTCAACCAAGTTGAGCAGGCATGATCTACCCTTCACAAAACCAAACTGTGTGGGATCCAGAATTTGGAGATTTCCTATATACTTGTTTAGTAAGTCCATGATGATGCATTCCATAGCTTTACATATCACACTCTTCAGGCTAATGGGGCGATAGTTCCCAGGGTCTGTAGTCACTCCTCCTTTGTGGAGAGGGATGACTGTAGCAGTGTGCCATTTGGTAAGGACAAAGCCTGAGGTGAGGCTGTGATTGAACAGGGCACACAGGTGAGGTGCCAGTTCAAGCTGTAGTTCATGTAGAATTGTCAGGTCCCATAGAAGCTGTATTCTTGGCCTTGGATCCTGCTGTTTTAACCTGTGCAGCAGTAATAATGGGTGGCTGGCAATTGATTGGTGTTATTATTGGTCCTTGGGGGGGAGACAGGTAAAGTTGGCACTGAATCTGTCCGCCAGTATATTGACAATATCCGTTGACTTGATATAGGAGGTACCATTGTGCAGTAACTCAGAGAAAATCTGGGTATTGCCATTGACATTTTTTACATAAGTATAGAAGGCCTTGTGGTTGTCTTTACTAGCTGCTGCAATTCTATTTTCATAGCTAGCTTTAGAGGGTTTGATGAGGGATCTCAACTTTTTACTGAGGCTAAGGGAGTTTTCCCAATCTTGGGACTTCACCTTATTTCACATCAGTGTTTTCCTTCTGTTGTAGAGTTTGTTTATGGCAGAGGACCACCAGATTGGCATCCTTTTTTGGTGGAGAGTGTCTTGGTTCAATTGGGTATTGCGAGATCTATGCATTTGTGTACGTGTTTGTACAGAGCATTGGTGTATGATTTGGCGGTCATGCAAATATTCTCAATTAGCATGGGTACTGTGAAATTAGCCACCTCTGTTTTTAGGAGCACAAAGTTAGCTTTGCAGACATTTTTCGTAGTGGTTACCTTTGTGGGGTGGGTGGTGGGTGGGAGGGATGTGGATTTCCAAGATAATTAGTTTGTGGTCGGCTCTAACCAGGGAGGAGTTGACTATTGGTATATAGCAACATCGCCCATGTTAGTAATGCCCAGGTTAAGGATGTTGCTACCTCTAGTGGGGGTAAGAATGAGCTGGCCCAGGGCATTGGAATTAATGAATTCCAGGGAACGTTGGGCAAGTGTACTGGTACATGAGTAGTTTTCCCAGTTAATGGAAGGGTAGTTGAAGTCACCCAGTATGAGAGTGTTAGGTTGGACCCTAATATTCTCCAGAGTGCTTAGGAATGTGGAGTGTGAGTCTTGGGACATGGTTGGGGACCTATAGCAGGTTACGACCTGAGTCGCTGTCTTACCCAGTGTAACTGCACCTGAAGTATCTCTGATGCATTAAGTTAGCCTACTAGTCTAGAGGTGTGTGCATCCTTTATGAATATGGAAACACCATCACCTTTGGAGCTTCAGTCCAAGTTCTGGGGCAAAAGGTGTGGAATGAGTTATAGCCTGGTAGTGCAGGGGTGCTTTCTGCTGCCTTGAACCAGGTCTCTGTTACAGGTCTCTGTTACAGCACAGATGTTGATGTTCTCCATTTTAAGGAGTGTTTCGAGCGAGTGCAAATACAGATATTCAGAAGGTAAGTGTATTTATTTAACATTTGTTTACAGGGAAAGTCTGACTTGGAACTAGTCACTTTTTAGCAGAGGCCCAGGGAGAAATCCTCCAGACACTCGATGGAGGAAACCGGAATACCTGGAAGAAACCCACATGAATGCAGGGAGGACACGCAGACTCCACACAGAAGGGACCCCAGTTTAGAATCGAACCCAAGAACCTCTTAATGTGAGGAGACAAAGCAAACCACTGTACCACTGCGCTGTCCAGTTTACATGTAATTCAAGATACAGAGTTAAGTCACAATATTGCAGCTACAGACATAAACACATTCAGTGTACGTAACATGCAGATTTCCAGACAAGACACAATTTCAAATACAAATGTTCAGAATGTAATAAATTCTAGTTTCTTGTTTTCAGTGCAAATATTGCACTGAAGGGGGATAAGAGGGATCAGAGTGCAGATTTTGACCAGTTATATAAAGTAAACACCAACATAAATGATGCAGACTTCAAGGTAAACTACAGAAGAAATGCATACCTTAGCTCAAGTCAATGTTATTACTAGTGTTTCATGGGAAAATAAAGAAGAAATGCATACCATAGCTCAAGTCAGTGTTGCTGTTAGCTCTATAAAAAAAGGACTTTTAGCTTATGTTTAAAGTGTGTGGCAGTCCAGAACCAAACCAGATTATTTAGCTATCATTGTTTAAGGTTGAAAGAAATGGCAATATTTCATTGTTTACAGAAAATAAATTATGGAAATAATGCACTGATTAATAAAGGCACATCAATTTCAGTTACAAATAGACCTATAGTAGAAGACATGAGTACAGTATTTTTCAGGATTTAAAGGGTCAAAGATTGCAGCAGTAACAACTCTGTACTAGGTATTGACATTTCTTCAGAGTTGCATGTTGTTTAAGACTTCATTGACAAGATTTTATGGAAAAATAAAATGCTACAGAATATACAGTAGTGCAGACAAATGGATACTTGTAAGAATTTGTATAAAGTAGAATGTACAAATGTACTTAATTTAAAGAATTGGTTACAAAAGGAACATGCAGATTTATGGGTTAAAGATAAAATTAATTTCAGATCAACTGCCACAGCTGAGTGTTACCACATTTACAGAAATAGTATTTTTTTTCTCAGAAAGCCATAGTGTGGGCAGTAAAAAAAAAAAAAGGTAACAGTAAGCATTTACCATTCTGGAAGCACATGTTGTGTAGGGTATACCAGAAATGACAGTCAAGTTAATTTACAGAATAAAGGGTTTACAGTTATAGAAATGGCAAATGAATTTTATGTGTTATTTTTTTAGCAGACATTGTTAAGACCTTTGAATTATGGTAGCAAAGTGTTGCAATGCATAAATATCTTGATATGTTTTGGTAGTTTACAAATTGTAAAATTTAAAGTCAATGCTACATTTTAAAAATGACAGTACAGTCAAAAGTTCAGATCCCAAGCAAGAAAGAAAGCAAGAAAGAGTGCATCATAACTATTGTGTCATTAAAGCCACAGGTTCATACTTGTTTAAAGGGCAGACAAGTAAAGTTCCAGAATCAAATCAGTTCAACTCTACTAATAAATGTGTATATGGAAACGGCTCACTATTATATATATATTTCATGCAAAAATTGCAGTTTACCAAGCACTCCAGAAGCACAGACTTATATAACTGAGTTATCAGATTACAGACCAGCTCAGTGACCTGAATTAAAGAAATACTCTATGCCATAAAACAGTATGGTAAAGATCACTTTAATATTATCAGTGACAGTTTTAGGCAGGAACAGTTCTTACTATTTATCCAAGAAAATTGTAGACAGTAATTTTAAATGCTTGCAACATTCAGTAGTACTAAAAGAATTAAATGACATCAGCTAAAGGAACGACTTTGTTAAGACATTGGGTGCAGACTTGCACACTGAAGAGTACATTATGACCTGAGGGTCACAGAGTAAATGTAGAAAGTTCAATAGTTAATATTAATTTTATAGAGGTGCAGTAAAGCAAAAAGTTTTACAATATTAATACAGTGTCAGATTATTCATTGGATCATATGATCATAGGAGAGTACTAGGCTATTGATCTGGAGATCAGTACTAGGCTATTGATCTGGAGATCATTTTAAGCCTAGCAATTTTGTCTCAATGTCATACCATAGAAATGCTCGTCAATACCCAAGATTGCATTTATTGATGACTGTCCATGTCCAGGAGGGTTGTGGGCTCTATCCCCCATAAAAATGTATGGTGCTCCATCCACTCATCCAGGTTCCTCTTGAACAGTGTCATAGAGGTGCTCTGTGTCACATGAATTGGTAGCCTGTTCCAAAGATGCAGCAGCTGCTGGGAGATAAATCTGCCCCTCCAGCATGTCCCATGTAAGTCACAGGCCTATTTAGGTCCTTGGAGTGGGTAGCCCTAGATCCATTTGATGTATGCAGCAAGTTCATTAGATATGGGTCTCTGTAGGCTGGACATTGGTTTCCCCTAAGAAGTCTATGCAATACAGAGTATAGTGACAGGGACTTTAGCCGGTCTGTATAGGGCACATGTTGGAGCCCCTTGATCTTCTTTGTTAGAAACCTCTGAGGTCTCTCTAATTGCTGCAGGTGCTTAGTATAATACACATCAGACAGGGTGTTATAATCAATTATGGGCCAGATAAGTGACAAATATTGTGGGGGTTATAACTTATTTTGCTCTTGAGGTGATGCATTTACTAATCAATTGTGCTACATAGAAAGCCTTTCCTTACTACAGTAGACACATGGTATTTGAAGTTAAGGTTGGAGACAAGTTGTGATCCCAGTTCCCTTACCACTTCATGGGTACTTAGGGTATTGTTGATTTGATAGTGTGAAGGGACATTGTGGCAAAGGGAACAATGATGATGCATTTCTTTGCATTCAGTTTAGACTCTGACTAATACACCAGTCATTGGTCCATGTAAGAACCTCCTGGAGTATACTGACACATTTTGGGGATTAACTGATTGTAGTTTGCGGTCATCTGCAAACTTTGTCAGTCACAACCCCTTAATTTTTACCTGAACGTCTGAGAAGTATATACCAAACAGTAGGGGGCCCAGCACAGACCCCTGTGGCACCCCCACTGGTAACAGGTTTGCTGGTTGATGTGGAATCACCCACTTTGATAGTGTGCGTCTGGTTTTTGAGCCAGATGGCAACCCATCTTACAACAAAAGGGTTTACATTCAGTTTAAGTTTATCAGTAATGCCTCAGTATGGGATTTTGTCAAAAGCCTTTGCCAGGTCAACATATGCTGTGTGCACAGATTTGCCCTCGTCAATGGCCCTGGTCACATTTTCAAAGAAATCCAGCAGATTTAACAGGCAGGATCTACCCTTCAGGAAGCTGGGTTGGGTAGTATCCAGGGATTGGAGGTCACATATGTCTTAATTTATGAGGTCCATAATGATATGTTCCATGGCCTTACAGATGAGGCTGGCCAGGCTTATGCGTCTGCAATTCCCCGGGTCTGTTGCTAGGCCACCTTTGTGGAGGGGAATAACTGCTGCTGTTTTCCTTTCCACAGGAACAGAGCCTGTGGTTAGGCTATGACGGAAAACACTACTTAGTGGTGATGCTAGTTCTAGCCTGTTTAGAAGACAGCCTAGGATGTCATCTGGTCCCATAGTAGCTGTGTTTTTTGCCTTTGACAAGGCTTTGAGGACCTGCTCTTCAGATATGTAGGGTGGGGGAGGCATTTGGGGAAGGTTTTTTGTAAGTTAGGAAGGAATAAGGGAGTGAAGTCTTCACCAGCCCAATCCACTAGCAGGCTTGCTATCTCTCTGGGGTCAGTGTGTGTGATACCATTGGCCACTAGTTCTGCACATGCTTGGGTTCTACCCTTTAGGGTACATACATAGCTGTAAAAGGCTTTATGGTTATCTTTGGCTGTACTTGCTATGTTTCTCTCAAAGAAGCTCTTGGAGGATTTATTTATTTATTGACATTTGTTAACTGAGTTTGTCCAGCTGGGCCAGAAACCCATTTTCAGTGGAGACCCGAGGAGAAAAGCTCCAGTTACATACAGTATACTATACACAAAAGTTTAGTTTACAAATACATACAACTGCAGTTTGTCATACAATAGATACAAATTGCATACATACAAATACATAGAGATTCACAGTTAGATAAGAAAAATAATAAGGTAAATCAGATCAGCAGACATATACACAATAGTGGTAATAGCTCCCCCCCTTTTTTTGTTATGTTATTAATAACAGTTTTGAAGTGGTGTAGTACTGTGTATGCATGCATGGAGTGGAAGGGGTATAAGGAGGTGGATTAAAAAGCTAAGGCAAATATGAGGGAAGAAATGTAGATAAATGTAGAAGATTTAGATAAAGGAGAGTAGTGGACTTAGGTAGGGTCATGACAAGTATATGTTTTGGTGTTGAGTAAGTGGAGTCTGGGTTTTTTCTTAAAGTGCATAGGGTGAGTAATGGAGCGTATGTGGGATGGAAGTTTACTCCAAGCTTGGGATACAGTGGATTTATACAGTAATTTACCGATATTTTTCTTAGGTTTGTAGGTATCAAGGATTTGCTGGATAGAGGTATGGAGTGTGCAAGTGGGAGTATAGGTGGATACTAAGGAGGTGAGAGCAAGGCAAGACGATGGTTTGTAAAGTATTGAGTGAGTAATTTGAAACTGAGATAGAAGGAGTTGTTGTGGAAGTTCAAGCCATTGAAGAGAGTTGAGTGCAAGGCAATGGTGTGAGTTAAAAGGGGAGTTTGTGACAAATCTTGCTATTTTGTGGTAAGTTTGTTGGAGTTTGGCCAGGGTAGTGGACTGAATATTAGTAAGGATTGGAGTGGCATAAGGAAGGGAGGGGAGATGAAGAACATGTGTCAAGGAGAGTCGAGCATTAGAGATTACGAATTTACAGTTTTGATAGAGCATACCCAATTTTTGGTGAGTCTTTTTTTATACTTTGAAGGATATGTAGGTTAAATTTATGTCCATCATCAATGATGGCACCTAGAAGCTTTGTGTGGGAGTCAGGTTGTATGGTGGTGTTATTGGAGGATGTGGTTCAAGATGAGTAAATTATCAGACAGCTACTTTTCGACGGATAGAAAGGTGTGCTGGGTAAGAGTATGAAGGTCAGAGATATTGCTGGAAGTGCAGATAAGAGTAGCGTCATCAGCGTATTGAATTAGAACCAATTGTTTGCATGACGTATGAAGTTTATTAATAAAGATATTGAACAGGAGGGGACACAAGATGGAACCTTGGGGTACACCGGTTGTAACTGGGAGGTATGGTGAGCAGGAGGAGAGCCAATGAACAGATTGTTGTCTTTGAGACAGGTAGCTAGAGAAAAAGACTAGGGTGGAAGGAGATAGACTGAGGTTAGTAAGTTTAGTTAGAAGTAAAGGATGAGTGACAGTGTCAAAGGCTTTAGAAAGATCAAAGAAAAGGCAGGATATGAGGCATTTTTTATCACAGGCCTCAGCTATTGTATGTGTAAATGACAGGAGGGCTGTAGTAGTGCTGTGGTTAGGGTGGAAGCCATGTTGTGTGGGTGTAAGAAGGTTCTTCTGGAGGAGATAGTTAAGGAGCTGTGAGTGTATACATTTTTTAAGTATTTTGGAAAGAGGGGAGAGGATGGCAATAGGTTGAAAGTTAGATGGGTTGGATGAGTTCCCACCGTTATGCAAGGGGATGGTGAAAAGGATTTTCAAATCTCTGGCACTGTTGCTTCCTGAATAGATGTATTGATTAATAGGGATGCAGGATAGGTTATGGATTCAGCAGCTAATTTGAGGAAAGTGGGTGGGAGATTGTCTGAGGAGGGAGAGCAGGGTTTAAGCTTCAATAGGAGTGATTTAATATAGGAAGTTGGGACTGATTGAAAGGAGAAGAGGTTATTGTTGTGAGGGTTTGGAGGGGTAGAGGGGGTAATTCCATTGGAATTGGAGAGTGTAAGTTTCTGGACAGTATCAATGAAGTGTTTGTTGAGAAGGGTAGCAGTTTCTAGAGGAGTGCTATTTGAGAAAGGGGAGGGATTAGAAGGACATCCAGGACTGAGAATATTATTTAGGCTAGTCCAGAATTTCTGTGGATTGGTTTTGCTGTTAGTCAGGGAGAGTTATAATAGGATTTTTTGTCATTGTGCTGACAAGTTGTGTTATTTGCCTGTTGAGGTTGAGGAGGGTGCTTTTCCATTCTTGGGGCCTTACCTTTGTTTTCTTGGACAGCAACTGTTTGCATTTATTGTAAAGTTTGTTGATGCTCGATATTCACTATGGCAGCTTGTTTTATGCAAATGATTGTAAAGGGCTTCAGCGTAGTTACCACTTTCAGCTTGAGGTGGAGCTTGGAATACATTTATACCTTCACCTAGGAGGGTATAGTTTGTCTTATTGAAGTTTCATTTGAAGTTATGACAGGGGAAAACAATGCCACCGAGGTTTCCATTTAATTTAATAATAAAAGTTACAGCCTTTTCATTTCATTGTAATGCATTATCAGCTCAGTTAAAGACTTGCAAGAATTTATTTATTTGTTAGTAACATAGGTCTATTTCACTATAGTGCATTATCAGTTTGTTTACAGACTTACAAGTATTTACTGCCATCATATGTTTATTTAATGCAGAAAATGTAAATAAAGTCAGGACAACAAGCAATGCTATCAGTTTATAATTGTTAAGGACTTGATACAGCTTTTTTGTGCTTTACATATATTGCTCCAGGTTAATTTTCCAGTTTGATTTTAAATACAGTCATATAAGATGGAAAAGGGGAGGTTTGGAAGACCTAAATGCCTTAGGGCAGATAGCCTAGTATAAACCTATGAACCTATGAACCTAAGTTAAAAAGAAAAACAAGGACATTCCAGTACTTCCAGCAGTGACGGGGACAATGCAGAGTAATGCCTAAACTTTAAAAGAGCTGTGATGGACAGCTCAAGTATCTACATTTTTTAAAGTTAAAATGTGTATACAACAAATATCTGTTTCTTCAATGTTTGTTTAAATTCTTTAAACTTAAAATATGTACTTTTCAGACAACTGAATAACAGTACTAGTTTTCCGTTTAAATGTGTTTCAGTTTATTTTATTTTATTTTACATTTGTTTACCAGGAGTCCATCTGGACCTACTGGCCCATTTTCAGTGGAGGCCAGGGGAGAGAAGCTCCATACAGATATATTACACAAAGCTTTTTTATGGGTAAGATGAGAAGTACATTATAAAAGTCAAAAAATAAATAATATGCTAGCACAAAACAAAAATGACATTTTAATACAGTAACATGAAATATCACTTAATGCAAAAAAAGATTAAAGGAAAAAGAAAATTATTGTTTGACAAATAGGTGACATGGCATAAGTGGACATGTCCAGAGAGTAAAAATAGATACAAGACAAAATACATCTGAGTATAACTCCTGTACAGTATGAGTATATTAAACATATCTCATAAGTGATTGAATAGGCATTGTTGAAATCAAGTACATGAGGGAAATATGGGTAGAGAAGGAGGAAGCTGGGTTAAGTTTGATAGATTTGGAATGCAGAGAGAGAAAAGGCATAGTAAGGTGTTATGACAAAAAGAAGGGAAGGATGTTCAGCCTGGCCCAGTGGAGGAGCAAAGCCATTCATTGGTTATGTGCTCCCTAAGTATCAGTTTGAATTTAGATGTGTTACTGGTATTTAGTATTATCTGAGGCATGGAATTCCAGGACTTTGATACTTGGTTGGAGAAAAAAGCATCCCTGTGATTATTATTGCATTATGTTACTTTCAGTAGGAGTTTTGTTGGAGAATCTAAGGGATCTATAGTTGGAGTAGGGATGATCTAAGTCTTTGAGTGCATGGCAGTTATCAGGATGGTATATGACGGAATGAGTGAAAGTTAATTTGTTGAGGGATAGAAGATTAGGTAGTTTGATCCATTTTAGTTGCTGTAGTGCTGTGCAGTGATATGATCTGTTAGGGAGGTTTGTGGCAAATCTGACAATTTTATTGCAATACGACTCCAGTTTGTTTAAATCTATTTTTCTGAGATTAATGAATAATGGTGAGGTATATAGAAGAGTGGAGTTTAAACGTGTCCTGGCCATGGAATATCTGGTAGACTTGGGTAGGTATGGCTTGACTCTGTAGAGTGAGCCTAGTTTAATGTGGACCTTTTTGATAGTTAGAGTTAAGTGCTTGTAAAATTTTAGACTGTTGTCAATTGTCACCCCAAGGAGTTTGGTATGATTAACAGACTCTATTTTGGTTTTATTGGAAGAGTAGATGGTGATGGGGGAAGGTGATCAGGTGTTTTAGTACTTGTGAAGAGCATGGGCTTAGTTTTATTTTGATTAAGTACTAGTTGGGAGTCTGAAAGGTAGTTTTCAATGTCTAGGAAAGAGTGTTGGGTAATATGAAGTAGTTCTGGGAGGGAGGGAGCATAACATATGAGGGAGGAGTTGTCTGCATGTTGAACAATGGTTGCATGTTGGATGGCTGTGTAGAGTTTGTTTTTGAAGATGGTGAAGAGCAGTTGACCAAGTATTGAGCCTTGAGACACACCTACTGAGACAGGTAATAGGGTGGAAAGTTCATTTTGCCTCTTAAATGCCTGTTGGTAGTCAGATAAGTAGCTGAGAAACCAGGAAAGGGCTGTTTGAGTGAGGTTTAAAGAAGCTAGTTCATTGAGTAGTTTTTGGTGGGATAAGGGGTTGAAAGCTTTTGATATGTCAAGAAATATAGATGAGACAAGCTGGCCATTATTTTTAAGATGGTTGATTGAAGTAGTAAAACTAACTAGGGAAGTTGTGGTGCTATATTTTGGTCTAAAACCATGTTAGGATGTGGGTAGGAGGTTATTACTTAATAAATGGTTGAGGACTTGTGTGTATGAATTCTTCAAGAATCTTGGCTATGATCCAGAGAATAGCAATTGGCTTGTGGTTTGAGAATTCAGTAGATGTGCCACCCTTGTGCAGGGGGATGATGTAAGAGAATTTCCAGAGCTTGGCAATATATTGCTCAGCAATGGACTGGTTGATTAGGAGAGATACAGGGTAGGAGATGGTGTCTGCTGATGTTTGTTTGTTTGTCTTTCAGCTTTTCCCAGTAAGGGGTCGCCACAGTGGAATTCCGGTCCGCTAATGATTGGCAGTAGATTTTTTTTATGAAATGCCAAGGTGCCAGCTCGATGCCCAAACTTCTACAAAGGCACGCCCATTTACGCACGCATGTTTTTTGAATGCTTACCCAACTGCGGGGAGAACATGCAGACTCCACACAGAAGGCACTCTCAAGCCAAGCCGTGAATCAAATGGGAGAACCTCTTGCTGTGAGGTAACAACGCTACCGCTGTACCACCGCGGAATGTGTCTGCTGATAATCTGAGATATTCATTAGGGAGTTTGTCAGGAGTGAGGGATGAGGGCTTTAGTGCAGAAAGAAGGTTTTTAGTGGTGCTGGTTTATATTGGTTTGATAGAGACGGAACTGAGGTTTGCTTCTGATCCTGTAGGGCCAGATAGAGGGACGGTGTTATTGTTTATTACTAGGGAGAGTTGATGAAGTGTTAATTAAATCATGTGGCAATAGGTTTACTATTGAAATTGTGCGGTATAAGGTCGTAAACAAGGATGTCAGACAAAATAATCAATCTAGGAACGGTTTTAACATGGGTGGTAGGTGTTCAGTATTATTCCTACTACAAACATCTTCCTACCTACCCATGTTAAACCATTCCTAGATTGATTATTATGTCTTCGACATCCTTGTTTCTATCCATTTTTTTTCCTGCCGCCGTGCAATTTCAATAGTAAACCGTGGCAATACTATCTTTGGAATTTGTTGGGGTTGTGGGCTGTCCAGGTTTTATTAGTAGATTAATCGCTCCCCATAATTTTTGGGGATTGTTTTGGCACTTTTTTTGGATTGTTGTATAGTATAGTTTTTTGTCATTTTTGATTTTTTTTTGCTAGGTTTCGTATTTGACAGTAGGTGAGCAGGGAAGCTTGGTTTTTGGTTTGATGATAATGGGACCAAGCTATATCTCTGTTTGAGGAGCTGTTTGGTATCATTAGTAAGCCATGGTATATGCTTGGCTCTAGCATGGATCTTTCTTGTTTAGGATGGTAAGTAATTTATTATTGAAGTATTTAACAGATGAATCTAGGTGGAGATGTTTTAATGGGCTCCAGTCACATTGTTGGAGGAGCGATTTAAAGACTTTTGGGGAGAAATTTCTTTTATTGTGGACATGTTTGCATATTATGTTTTTAGAGGGCAAATGTGTTGTCAAAGTAGGTTGTTGGGCAGATGGTCACTTACGCTGTCTGGAAGACAGACAAACTGTTGACAGAGGGAGGTTTTATTTGTTAGATCCAAGTCTAGGATTGATTGCATTTTACTGTGTTTATCAAATCTGGTAGGGGATTGGATTATTTGATGGAAACCATGGAGGGTGATGAAGTAGGTGGGGTGTCAGAAGAGAAGTTGGACCAAACAATGTTGAAATTCCTCATTATTATGGTTTCTTGAGTAAAATGTGAGGCACACCAACAAAGGAGTCTTCAATAGTGGATGGGTTGTTACCGGGGGGATGTAAATGGCTATAATATTGATGTGTTTATTAGAGTTTATTAGAGGTCATCTAAACAAAAGTATTCTTTAAAGTTAAAATGTGTATACAGCAAATGTACATTTTTCGATGTTTGTTTAAATATGTTTCAGTTGTCTAAACAAAAATATTCTTTAAAGTTAATGGGTGCATGCAACAGATGTGCAATTATGCAGATTAGAGTTAATCAATTGTAACAGTACTGGTTTTCAGTTTATGCTTTTATATGTGTTCAGATAATACTGACTAAACGTATTCCTTTACTAATAGTTTAGTCTCCAGAATATAACATTACCAGACTTCAGTTAATGTTTTTATCTGTGTTCAGGTAACAGTGCCAGAAAATATATTCCTTTAGTATTAGTTTAGTTAGTTTCCAAAATGTAACATTTATACACAGCTACTTTAGATGTTTAGTATAAATATGTATCACTTTAATTTAAATTTAATTCAAGGTTCATTATATGACATTCATGCTCAGTTATGCATTCAGTATAGTACATGTCAGCCAGATTTCAGAATGTAACATTAATACAGTTATATATTTCTAACAGCATTATGTCAATTTTAGTCAAGTTTCAGAATATAACATTCATGCTCAGTTATGAGTTCAGTATAGTACATTTAAGTCAGATTTCAGAATATAAGGTTCATAGTCTGTTATACATTTCTAACAGCATTATTAGACAGTTTTCACATCATTCTGTCAGCTTAAAAGGCAAAGTGACAGAATTATTTGCAATAGGCTTATTAAAATAAGTTATCTAAAGAATAAGTAGCAATAGTTATTTAATATACTGAAGGCATAACAGGTCAGGCTTAACTTGTTAATTAATTTACAGAATACGGTGCACCTTACATAATAATTATTGTTCATAGGTTCATAGGTTTATACTAGGCTATCTGTCCTAGGGCATTTACAAGCCTTGCCAGAGTGTGTTTGGCTTTCGCCACCCTTTTAGATCGGTTTACCGTGCCTGTGTAGAGTAGGTCACAGAAGATAGCCCTTTTAAGGTTAGTTTACTGTGCCCCTGTCTAGCTGGGACACAGAAGAGATCACAGGGGTGAACTTACGATCTCCCATCCACTCGTCAAGATTTCTCTTGAAGAGGATCAGTGAGGGGTTCTGCCTAACATGGACTGGGATTTTGTTCCAGAGTGAGGGCAGCCTCTGGGATATGAATCTGTCCCTCCAGCAAGTCCTATTTATTTCTGTGCTGAGGTTTAAGTCCCTGGAGCATGTAGCTCTAAGGAATTTGGATTTCCTGAGGTGGAGCATGTCCATTAATTCTGGGTTGGACATGACTTTATACATCAGGCATAGATCACCTCTGAGTAGGTAGTAAGCAACTGAGTAGAGCTGGAGTTTCTTTAGCTGAACTGCATAGGGCATCTGTTTGAGTCCCTTGATCCTCTTGGTGAGGTACTTTTGGGGCCTCTCCAGTTGCTGCAGGTGTCGGGTAAGGTACATCCCAAATGGGGCATTGTATTCAATTATGGGCCTGATGAGTGATGAGTAGAGGGGCACAATGACCTCTCTTGTTCTAGATGTGAACCCTTTCATGATAAGGTGGGCTATATAGAAGGTCTTTCTAACCACTGTGGCAACGTGATTGTCAAAAGAGAGGTTTCTATCTACTTGGGTCCCCAAATCCCTAATTACTTCTTCCGTACTTAATGGATTACCACCTATGTGGTAATTTGTGGGTACTTTGTTTTTCCTGAAGGGGATGACTATGCACTTTTTGGCATTTAGCTTAAGGCCATGGCTCTGGCACCAGTTATCCATCTCTGTGAGACCCTTTTGGAGGATGCTTGTATCAGCTGGAGAGTCGATTATGGCGCCCAGCTTGCGGTCATCTGTCAACTTGGTCAGCCATAGTCCTCCCGTATTAGCCTGTACCTCAGAGAAGTATATACCGAACAAGAGAGGTCCCAGGACTGAGCCTTGTGGGACGCCACTTGTAACTGGTTTGGAGTCTGACAAGGCACCTGCAATACTGACCATGTGGGTTCTATCCCTGAGCCAGTTTACAACCCATCTTGTGACACAGGGGTTGATATTTAAGCTGGTGAGCTTATTTATGATGCCTGAGTGGGGTATTGTGTCAAAGGCTTTTGCAAGATCAAGGTAGGCCGTGTGGACTACCTTCCCTTCATCTATGTCCTTGGTAACTGTTTCAAAGAAGTTGACCAGGTTCAAGAGGCAAAATCTGCCCTTAACAAAGCTGAATTGGGTGGGATCCAGTGTCTGGTGGTTACCAATGTCCTTGTTTATGAGTTCCATGATGATACACTCCATAGCTTTGCAGACCAGACTAGTCAGGCTTATAGGGCGATAGTTTCCTGGGTCCGTTGTGGCACCACCTTTGTGGAGCGGGACCACTGTTGCTGTACGCCATTCCTTGGGTACATATCCTGTAGCAAAGCTGAGACTGAACCGTGACTTTATGTGAGGGTTTAGTTCTTCTTGGAGCTCGTGTAAGACGCAGCCCGGGACACCGTCTGGTCCCATTGATGCTGTGTTTTTTGCTTTGGAGAGGGCAGCTCTCACCTGTGCATTTGTGATGTCAGGGAGGCTACATTCTGTTGGGATAGACATTTGGACTTTTGAGGGGGAAGGGGGGAAAAGTTTGCACTGAACCTGTCTCCAAGGATGTTGGCAATGTCTGTGGGATCAGTGTATTTTTTTGTCATTTTGTACTAACTCAGAGCATATCTGGGAGTTGCCCCCCAGATTCCTGACATAACTAAAGAAGGCCCTGTTATTATCTTTAGTGTCTTGTGCAATATTTCTTTCGAAGCTGGCCTTAGATAATTTTATGAGGGATCGTAGTTTCTTGCTAGTACTGATTAGAGATGCCTTTCCTTTTTGGGATTTTGCTCTGTCATGTAGTAGCTTCCTCCTTCTGTTGTATAGCTTATTTATTTCCGAGGTCCACCAGACTGGTCTCCTGCACTTGGAGGAGTGAGTTTTGGTTTTATTTGGGATAGCACGATCCATGCATTCCTGTAGGTGTCCATAGAATGGATTTGTAAAGGATTCTGCTGTTTGGGCAGTATTTTCCACTGGCCTGGTGGCTTTGAAGGATTCCACCTCGGTTTTGAGAAGTGTGAAATTTGCTTTTGAGAATTTTTTCACCATGATTTCCTTGGCTGGGGGTGGGGATGGGATATGGATGTCCAGTGAGATTAATTTATGGTCTGATCTTACCAATGAGGGACATACCTCTGGTGTGGAACATAGAGTCCCCATGTTGGTGATGACCAGGTCCAATATGTTATCCCCTCTTGTGGTAGTGATGACCAGTTGTTCCATAGCATTTGAGTTTATAAATTCTAGGAACCATTAGGCAAGGGTGTTGGGGCTTGAGTAGTCTTCCCAGTCGATGTTTGGGTAGTTGAAGTCACCCAATATTATTGTGTTTGGAGAGACCTTCATATTCTCCAGTGTTCTCAGGAAGGCCGAGTGGGGTTCCTGAGTTTTGGAGGGTGGTCTGTAGCAGGCTACAAACTGAAAGGCAGTTTTGCCCACTGTTAACTGTACATGGATGGTCTCCGATGCTTCGTGTAGTGCCACTAACCTGGAGGTATGGGTATCTTTGATGAATATGGATACTCCCCCTCCTTTTGTGGTTCGGTCCAAGTTTTAGGGCCAAAAAGCATGGTATGATGTATAACCTGGTAGTGCCGGGGTGCTCTCTGGGGCTTTGAACCAGGTCTCTGTCACTGCACATATATCAATATTCTCCATACTGAGAAGAGCCTTGAGTGCGTGCATCTTGAGGTTTAGACTTCTGGCGTTGAGCAGCATTACCCTTAGTTTTTTTTTCTTGTGCTGTCTATGGAGGTGGGTTTGTCTTTTGAGCCTTGCCTAAAAAAGGCACTATGAGGGTGTCAAGAGCCTTAGCCAGTATTTGAAAGCCCAGGGGTGACAGGTGCAAGCTGTCCCTAGCAAAGCAACGTGGCTTGTCAAGCATGTTATTCCAGGCTGACAGACACTGAATCCCCTTAGAATGACACCAATACTTTAGCCAATTGTTAAAATTGATCATTTTGTCTTTATACTGTGGCATCATTCTTGGTGAGGGCAAGATGCTACTCAAGGTCATGGTCATACCGGTCTGGGCTACATGATCAGAGAGCTCCTCTATGTCTCTTTTCATGTAGTCCAGGAGGTACGTCTCATGTCATTCACACCAGCATGGACAATGATGTTGTCATATTTGTACTTGCTTTGGAGTGACCTGAGTGCTTGTGTTATGTGGTGGATCCTTGTACCTGACAGGCAGCTTACAGTGACCTTCTCCTTGTTCAGTCTGGTGAGAGGGATGTCAGTGTGTCTGACAATAGAGTCCCCTATTACAAGTGTGTTAGGTGTGTTGTTTAGCCTTAAGGGCTGTGGCTGTGTGGCACACTGACTTTGTGAAATATGTGATATGTGGATATTGTTGCGGGGTAGCGGTTGCATGGATGTCTGCTTTGGAGGTCTCTGCTGCTTTGGCAGGTTTTTATTTAGAGTCTCCGAGTATGTTTTTGTGTGTTTATGTGTTTGGTTTGCTGATGTGATAGGTCTATGTGAGACGGGAAGTGTGGTGTGTGTGGTTACCTTCTCCTCCTGACTGACTGTGCCAGTGCTGGGTTGAGAGAGCTCAGCCTCCAGTTTGGCTATATAGTTGCATCTCTCACATATATTTGAGTTTGATGGGAGGAGGAGAGGGTGGTCTGTGTACATAAGGCAGTTGTAACATTGCCTCAAGATACCCAAATTCACCAGCTGGACTGGAGAGTAAACCTGAAACTGACTATTGGACATGCCAGAACAGTATAAGGAACAGTTTTTTGACTGATCAGAAAGGACCAACAGGGAGCCAAGTACTTATAATGAGTATAAGAAGGTGTAGTGCTTTAATTAGTGTTTACTTATAAGATTACTTATAAGATCAAGTGCAGGGCTTTGGAATGAAAATAAAGTGCTTACTTTGAGATTTAGAACAGTTCTAAGGGAAAAATTGAAGAGCAGACTTTGTGGCGCCGGGAATAGTTTAAACCCGTTTAAGTGATGCTGCCCAATGCTGCACTCCGTGCAAAATCGCACAAAATTGGGTTTTAAGGCAGGGAACTTGAAAGCGCTGGGAATTAGCCCAAAAACGTTTCTAGGCAGTAACCCCTCCTACAGGGGCAGGCAGGCTGTTCAGTGTTAATCACTGCCACTGATGAACACAGAGTCTTTCCTTTAGCCCAAGCAAGCACTGGCCTCCAAGAAACTTACAAACAGTTCAGAACAGCAAATCTGTAACTGAACTTTTTAAATTTCAGAAAGTGGGAAAAAGCAAGATTTTTTTTTTTTTTCAGTTTAAAGGTAGCAGAGATACACAAGTAGCAAAATGGTCAGAACAATGCAATAAATTACCCCACACTTGAGTGCTAGGCCAGAGTCAGGTAATATGCAATTTTAAGAAAAAAAAACAATTTTAAATTAAGTGCAACAGAGGAAATGCAGTAAACAGGCTCTAGATGTGTTCTAAATACTGTTTCTAATACAGATATCAACTTTAGCAAGCCGGAAAACGCCGAAAAGTAGGCGGCAAAGCAGAAATTTTAAACAAAAAAACAGAAGAAAATACTTAAAATCTCAAAAGTGGCTCCTTTCTTCTCTTAGCATTTCCTCCCCTTGGTAGGTGCTTTAAACTGGAAGTTAAAAAGTTACTGACAGGGTATGCAAAGGTATAGAATTGAAATACAGAAATCACGGGTGTTAGTAAAAATGCTTATACTATTGCAACACGGAGAAATTAAAAAGGTAAATTGACAGGATTATTAGTAACAAATCTAGCTGAAACTTTACAGAAAGAAGTTAATGCAGTATATGGTAATTATGCTTCAAGATAGATATATTATAGGTATAAAAAAGACAGTTTACCGGTTATAACACATTAAAGAATTGCCCAGTTATAATTAAATCATAAAGTTAAGAAACCTCAGTCTAAACAGAGCAGAACTGCTCAAGTGACACCTAGTGGTCAAAATTAAAATTGTAAGATTATTTACCAGCTAGTTCTAGTGATGAATGTAGTATCCTTTTCAGGCCATAGTAACATGTTTATAAAGTCATTACATAAGTAAACCCCATTTTGGTAATTTCAGAGACAACTGTAATGGAATAAATCCTACATAAGTACAATTAGTAAAAAGGATCTTGGATAGGCCTGAAAATGTAAGGCTGAACCTGTGTCTTCATTTTATATTTCATATTTTAAAGTAAATACAGAATTAAGCTACATGTGTATGTTTGAGTATCTTCAGGAGGAGTTGTTAGGTCAGGTGTCATTTAAAAGTACAAAAGTACAGTATGCTCTTTGCATAAGTCTAGAAATGCAGCCATATTAAAGTGGGCTTCACAGTTTGCATACATGTAAAGTGAATGCACTTTCAATTAGAGAAAACAACCTTCAGTCAAGAATACTGATAAGAACAGAATGTGCTATACATTTGAGTGCAAACACATTTTGCTTGTATGTTACAAGGCTTAGAAGCCAAGGCTAAAGAGGCATGTAGAAACTTACAGGGTTTTATTAGGAAATACCTCAGATACAGTTAGTTAAGTTAGTTCATTTTGACCCGATATGCAGAAAGTTAAGGAAGTGCAGACCTCAGACACTCCGGTATGAGTGCATACATAAGGTAAAATATCCAGCATTCCAAAATAATAATGATATTATTCAGTAGGATAGGAATATCAGCACTGTTACCCAGCATTTTAGAATAATACACAATTTCTACAGACTGTTCCAGTTTATCAGCACTGTTACTGGAGACAGTATTTGGATATTGATGACATCTGCCTCTACTATACATAATAAGGTATTCTTAACTGAACTACAGTGTGTGCATACTTTATTCTGTAGGGTTCAAGAAGATTTGGCCCATAAAGGAAAGACTGGCACCTGATCAGCAAAAATTTGGGTAATTAACAGATAAAGACATATATTCCAGTCTCATTCTAGCTCATCGCAGTATTCTGCAGTCATATCAATTCCTTCACTTTTATTTCCCAGCTTTCTAACAGTCTATTTTTTGTCTGTGCCAGGTTTCCCATGATCAAAACCCAAAATCCCAGGAACAGTGGCCATCCCTGCCTTGCTTCATCTTACCTGACAGACTTCTGTTCACCCTAATTTGAACACGTGACTTTTTATATAATGTCCTAATCCTTTATAAACCCTTCCTTTTCCCAATACTTGTTTGAAAGTTATCAACAAAAAGTCCCAATTTACTGAATCAAAACGTATTTCTATGTCATCCATTTTTCCACTTCTGTTCTTCTTATCTTTCCCTCTCATACCAACTCATAAAATTTAAAACCACTGATGTACAAATGACCATCATTTCACAAAACACACTTGTGACTCCTATACCTTCAGTAACTGCATTCCTAGCCAACATATCCTAGGCCTAATTTTGACATCACCATTGCATATACATATTGGTCAATCATTTTTGAGCCTTCTTTTACCAATTCCCTGTGCATAAAAGCAAACACCATAACCACCTTCCACTTTGATTCAGGCACCTCTTTCCATTCTCCTATACATAAAAGTAGTTCACTAAATACTGGCCTAATTGCATTTGAAACAGTATACAATAATCAGTGGGGAAACCATCAGGATCACCTGCTTTATGTTCTTATATATCAATTCACTGCTATGATCTCTGTTACACTCACCTCTTTACACATCTCTTTCCTGTCTTCTTCCCCAAGTTTCAGCCCTTCCCATTTCTTAAACTTCCTTCCACAGGAGTCTCCTTTTGCATAAAAACTGTCATAAAATTTCCTAAATTCCTGTCTTATCTCTCGATTTTTGCTAATCTCCCCAGTTTGTCTTGTTTTTTTTTTGAATATTTGAGCCTTTTAAATGTATTCTGTTTCTGTAACAGTCATTTTACATCCTGTTTTTATTACACACACAAAGGCAGAGAAAGCCTTCTGCTTAGGCAACATTTTTGAATCATGGAAATAGGAAAGGAAAATATTACTACTTGCTTAAGACTTGATGCCAAGACCTCCATCATTCTCTGCATGTTTGTCTGCATTTGGACTAACAAGACTCTTTAGACAAACTGTTATTCAGTTTTTCTTATAAGCCCTTTTTCCTTTGATAGTCACAGGTATGGTCATTTTAAAAGTGTTGTCACTCAGGTCAACACATGCTCACTTTAGTGATGTTTGGGTACAATTGTCATTTTTCCATTCTTGAGAATGGTGAGCCTTCCGCTACGCTGTGATGCTACACAGACTCAATGGTCCCTGACCATGCTGTTGGTGTGGAATATCTGTCTATTTGCAGATAATATCTGCTTCTGGCCATAACTTAGCCATATTACTTTGTCTCTCATCTCCATTCTATAAGATGTTTGAGTAACTGAGCTCTCAGAAAATGCATGATGTGCCCTTTGCCATATCTGCAGTTCTGCTTGAGGGTAAATTAACTTGTCCATCATACCTTTCTGCTGATTATGCCATATAAGTGAGTTAAACATTTTTTCCTCTGATATATCTACAAGAAGTAGACCTTCAAAAACTTTATTCTGTAGCTAGAAAATAGAACACCTTTTAGATCTGTTATACATTTTTTTCCTTCATTGTTTTGCCAGGTCACCTTGAAAGTCAAAGCCTAAAGGCATATGAAGAATCTTGAGTTTACTGCTGCTCAAAGAAATGAATGATATTTTCGCCTTTCCTCTCTGTAGATCATGTCCCTATTTCTTCTGACATTCTTCCCCTTCTTCTTGAATTCACTCTTCTGTCTTGGCATTCCTTAACATATTAAAACTCAGTCCAGCCTTTTTTCTTTTTTAATAAAGATGGAAACTCTGATACAGCACTTTTCTTCTAGCAGTTTATGGTGTGTTTTGTGTATCAGAAATCAGTCATCATAAGCCAACCACACTATCTTGCAGATGATCTGATAATAAAAGATTCAGTTTTGTAATAATTATAACCCATTTATCATCCATCCTGTAGCATAATAACTTTTCAGCTAGTGTATTGACAAAACAAACACTGCCACCTTCTACACGCTAAAAATATTTAATTATGTATTTATTTATTTATTTGCAGTTTGATTACTGGGGAAGTCCACTGCACTGAACTCACTTATTTTCAGTGGAGGCCCAGGGAGAAAAGCTCCAAGATGCATTATACAATTTAGATACAACAGATAGTTAATATTGAAGATAATATTATGTAGAATAGTTACACATAAATGCATTCAATATCATGCATAGTTAACAAATTCATTAAGCTTGAAGGTAGGGATCATGCAGTTTCATTTGAGGAAAACAGATAGGTGTGGAAACAGTTTACATACAAACCTTTTAAGGAAATGTAAATATGCTTATTAGTTAGCACACATGTACTATATAGTGGGTGCCACGCAATTCTATGGAATTTGCATAGCTATGCGTTACTCAAGATATTGAACAGCATATGCTCTGCTAATCCTATTAATATTAAATTAATTAAACCAAGACCTGACTTTTTACAGAAACTAAAACTATGCCATGTCCTTTATTATCCATCATATGTATACTATTAATCTAAATGTTTGGGAAAAGACAAGAAAGGAATCAGGTATAGTAGCATTCATTCCATTTAACAGGAGTCAGGTCTAGGCAGTGTTATTCCTAATTAGGTACAGGTTTATAGGTAGGTAATTGGCTTTCAGTTCAGGAGACTATTAAGAGGCCTACCCCAACTTCCTTATTGCCTAAAAGCAACTCATTACAGTCAAGTACACATTCAGGTGTTCCTGCAGTTACCTCCTACTGAAGATTCTAGGCATCAAATATTGCTTTTTCATATTTGCACTAATAATTCTAAAGCCATGGTAACTACAAGGTATCAGAAGATTTCATCTTAAAGCATTCTTGATGGCAAGCACAATTGCAATGATATTTGGCCTCTGTGTAATGCAGCTAAAGAGATATTGAATATTATTTATATATTGTCTATTTGTATTGTAATCATTTTCATATTTCTCTAAATATCTCAACATTCAGGTAATACAGACAGAACTGCATAGCCTTATATGAAATCTCACAGCTGCTTGAAGAAAATCCTGCTGGCAGTACGTGCACTGCTTGAATAGTTACTGAGATATTGTAAACTGTTTATACAACAGTGCAAAATTAATATTCACTGCCTTTATTTTGGCTTGAAATATCATGTTTAAAGCTTCAATCTGAATGAATGCCACTAATGAAAGATCAACATGTCCTGAATAGTTTACCATTTACAATTTCCTAGTAATGCATATGGTTCCAGAGATATGAATATTTGCTAGAAATGTAAGGTGATAACTTCATTTTTAAAGGCTCAAGCCACACTCACTGGGAGTTAAAAGTACACACTCAAAAGAGTTGTACTAGAGAGACAGAAAGCAACTCATTAACAGCACAGAGCCTTACTCCCGGGCACTGAGTGCCAGACAATGAAAGTTCTCATTACATCTTCTCTTACCTACTTCTATAGGTCATGGAGGGGTTTACAGGTGTATCACCATTTTCTTACAAAAAGAATGAACAAAAAGGACAATTTCTTGGAAAACAATAACGTAACTTATCCTGTTTTTTTTTTAAATGTTTGGAGATGAGTATATTATATAAACACCCAATACATTTTTAACAAGCATTAAACTGTGGTAACACAAGTGATAGGTAGCCATACTCTTTTGCCCCCCTCCCCCACACACACACATTGGGAAGCAAATTTTCAGAAGCATAACATGTTTCTTGCAAAATTGTCTTGTTAAAGTCATATCTTTTTTTTTTGCTTTACAGTTGAAAATAGACATCTGAAAACCTTAATTTGTAACATGCCCTTTGAGCCTTTTACCTGTCTTAGACGTTTACGATGACCTACTGCAGAATACTTGTTCATTGTAATGCAGCTTATAGATCTTCATGTATGTTTGTATCTCACTAATGTACCTGTAAAGGCTATGGGATTTTTAATGACATTTTACTCATCCTGTTGTGCTACAGAAAGAGTTTTACTGAATGATACACGTCTCTCCATACGTCAGGCTCCCTTTATTCATGCCTGCCTTTATACAAGATAATACATTCCTCACAAGTCCAGTACGTTAGAAAAACTCAAATTGTTATAACTTCCCAATGCAACTGCTTTATACTAAAACCACAGTAATTTCATTTCCTCCTTTTCTGTTTCTTTGCTTTCATTTTTCCTTAAATTGGTTGCAGTGACTGCTAAAAGTCATTTTTGATTTTCACTCAGGGGATTTATTTTCTACATTGTTATTTGCTGATGTGAAACTATTGCATATAACACACACATGAAAAATGTATGGCACACTGTAATGTACTTCTTATTGTGTGTTTTAAGAGAAAATGATGCCCTTTTCTATTTTCTATTATTGATGTATTTACTTTGTATTATTTGATGTGTCACTTTTTATTCTTATACATCTTACTGAATAAGGAAATGAATAAGTGAATAAATCTATCCCCCAGATTTACTAATCTTCCATGCAAGACTAATCTAGTCCTGCACGGAAGCGACAGTTGAAGAGGAGGATGGCAGAGCGCCATGCATATTAATGAAGGTGCGCTGCCTAAACTCCAAATGCTACACGGAGAGTGGACGAGTGCAGCAGACAAGTCTGAGTGCAGAGCTCTCAGAATAAACATGCCCCTGCAAAGTAGAACAGAAGAATGTGTAAATAAATGAGCGACACTACTCACAAGTGTCCGCATATCCCCACCAACAGTCCTCATGTGTTCAACAGCAACAGTACAGTCAAATAAAATGAAGAAACCCTATTATTTATTATTTTAAAATCCCAAGTACAACTAACCGTAGGTGTGCGGGTTTGCCCATCACCTAGCTATGGTAAAGCAGCTGAAAAGGATGAACAGGATAACAAGGAATATATATGCAAATGAAGCAGCACAGCAATAGTGGAGTGGTTAGAGCATCCGCCTAACGAATAAGCATTCCCGGTTTGAGTCCCACTGCAGCACAAATCATTTTCCATGGGAAATCTGTATATGAACATAATTTTACATTGTTTTGCCGTATAACCTACAGAATAACAATTAAATGTGAACTGGAGTACTGCATGAAATGCACATATGAAGTGATAGTGTCATAATGAATAAGGCAGAAGTAAGCAGGTCTAAGCACAAATAAGCAGCGGTAAGCATGTCCAAGTGCGTTTGCATGGGGATAAGTATTGCCCACAGAGAGTAAGCAAAATAGAAGCTAACTGAGTGTAAGAAACTGTAACCGGAGGTTAGCAGTGCTTACAGTCGTGCAAACCTGCACAAACCTGCTTACAACTGCTTTAAAGTGCCTTAATCACTCTAGATCCAATGGCCCAAGTTCTGCCCAGCAACAAAATAAACCGCCTCTGCAAAGCTGAAACCCAGGACCCTGTATACTATAGTCACAGTAGTTAACCACTAAGCCATTATAGCAATAGATAAGCGAGATTAAGGCCATACATAACATACCCCACATGGGTTTAGATAAATATATACAGCAATATGTATATAAATATATATATATATATATATATATATATATATATATATATATATATATATATATATATGTGTGTGTATGTATGCAGACAAATATATATATATATATATATATATATATATATATATATATATATATATATATATATATACATATCTGTAGATATACACAGATATATAGCTATGATAGACTATGCCAATGGAAGTGAGGGGCCCGAGCAAGAATCATGTAATGCGTAGCATGACCTCCCCCCTTAGCCAGACAGAGGAAACATACACACAAACCCACTAACAATGTAAATAGTCTACTGCTCCCCAGACCACAGGCAGGATACAACTGGGGGGGATACACAGTACACCCGTGAAATCTAATCTTGGAACACAGATAGGAGTGTCCCTTCCAAGACGCCCCAAAAATTGACATATTATGGAAGGAAGCTGATGCAACAACCATTCTGGCCGGGGTGTGTACATACCCAGAATAACCCAGAATACAAGGGTGGGAAAGCCTGATGACCTAGGGGTTGAGACAACATACAACATGGGTCCAGTGAAGTGGAGAGTGGGCAGTGTGTAGTGGTGTGTTCAGACCCAACCTGCACCCAGAGCAAGGATGAGTGCTGTAGAGGAGGTGTGGGAACTATGGGTAGCTAGTTATGGGTCCAGGTGTACAGGTGTTGGCTAATGTGGGTCTATACGGACAGCTACAGGGGTGTAAGAAAAAGTGTTCATTGGGCAAAGGCATCGCCCAATGAGAAGCCACACCCGCTATGAGTCTCACTGCATCAAAGTCTAATCTACATGGCAAGGAACGGAATAACCAGATGTAGATGTATATATGTAGAGGTATGTGTGTGTATATCTACCCATAGCTACATGGAGATATACCTCTCCCTCTCCGTAGTACAAATGTGTACATACAGAGACAGAATATAATGAAACACCCACATATAGATTTACACATATGCAAACGCCCATACATCCATATGTCATTAGACATATATATATATATATATATATATATATATATATATATATATATGCATACAAATACAGATATATACATATATATGTGTATAGATATGTAGAAATATATATGTATATATATATATATATATATATATATATATATATATATATATATATATATATATATATATATATATATATATATATATATATATATATATATATATATATATATATATGTGTGTGTGTAAACATACACACATATCTATATATATATATATATATATATATATATATATATATATATATATATATATATACATATATATATATATATATATATATATACATAAATAGCTAGGATATTAATTGAATTATGTATGTAAATCACAACTGTTATCCGGGTAAGTCTAGCTGAGCTTCTGGCTCATTTACAGCAGAGACCCTGGGAGAAAAGCTCCTCAGGACTAGAAAACAGTTTGTTAAATAGTAGTATACAGCATATACATATATATATATATATATATATATATATATATATATATATATATATATATATATATATATATATATATATATATATATATATATATATATATATATATATATATATATATCTAGATCTCTCTATCTCTCTCTATATATATATATATATATATATATATATATATAGATAGATAGATATGATACACCAGTCAAGGATTACATATGTTCACAGGGAGTGACAATGTGGGTGGGGGTCCAATCAACAAATGTGTAACACATAGCATCAACCGCCCTCCCACCTAAACAGGTGAAACATACAAACACACGATACAAGTAAACACACCACTGCTTCCTGGTCCACAGGCAGGATATTACCAGTGGGAGAGACCTGCCATGTCTAATCTTGAAAGAAAGACATCAATGTCCCTTGTGGGACACCCAGAAATTTCTGATCATCGGAGTCAGTCGCTGTAATGATTTATCTAACCAGGCTGTATACATACACTGACCAGTAGGTTGTGCAAACCTGATGACCCATGGGTTGAGACAATGTATGACATGGGTCTCGACATGTGGAGAGTGGGCAGTGTGTAGTGGTGTGGTTAGACCCCACCTGCACCCACAGTAAGGATGAGTGCTGTAGAGGAGGGCCAGGTAGGGAAACTATGGGTAAGCAATTATGGGCCTAGGCGTGCAGGTGTTGGCTGGTGCAGTTGTATTCGGACCACCCCAGGGATGTCAGTAATATTGCGAATTGGGCAAAGTTTATGCCCATACCTCTCAACCTCTAAGAGCTAAACCACTGGACAGAACCTAAACTGTTGTGGGGACAAATAGGGGAAGAAAGCACATATTCCACTTACAACCTTAGAAAGCTTATAGAATAATAGGTTATGCACTGGCATGACATGTTTAAAGGATGTGGAGTCTTAAACCCAATTACTTGTCTGTATTTAATGGCGTCATTTCCCAGGATTTGCCAGACAGGTGCAGATTGTAAGAGGAACACACCAATATTATGAAGCAAACTCTGGACAGGCCACGGATTCTGTACAGTCAACAAACATGCTTACACCTAATGGGCAGCCATACCCGATATGGATTCCACAGCAGCACTGTCCAGTGTACATGGCAAAGTACAGTATAACCATATGTGTTGTTGCATTACCCACTACACAACACCTACGAACACATGGTTGCAATACCCCACTGTAGGCATGTAAGCTGATGTAATAGGCATCGCAAGGTATTATTGAAGTCCTCACCCCCCCCCATGGGTGTGAGTGTCCAACGCAAACACCAAATGTAGTGCATATGCACAGCTGATGTTGTAGACAACATGGCCAGCTGTGGACCTAACCTGCAGCCATCTTGCATATCCCTGGATAATCCCCCTACTAACACCCCCCTTTGTGCCCCATGCACACCATGTACCTATCAGACCCTGTTCCATTCCTCTTAATGTCTACAGGGTACACGTAGGTGACACCCTCTTCCCCCACTATATTGCCAGTATCTGGAATCCCAACCCACATGTAGTATCACAGCTGTCCCATATGACACATGTAACTAACACATGAAGGAACACCACAAAAACATCTGGAGCATCACAGGCTCACCACCTTGCGAAACCCTCCCCCCTACCTCACACTCTATACCACCACATCAACTAGTGATACCGACACCTCTTGTCCTGCCTTGCAAACAAATCCCAAAATTCAACATACCTTCCCTATTGCTCCCCATCCAATTATACCTATGGGCTACTATACAGTTGCAATGTCTCCCCCACTACCCGCCTACCTACTCCATAGCTATTCGCCTCTAGTGTACCACACATGTATGGAATATGTACACCCACCCCGAATACCTGCATGTAACCTATCCTGACCTGTGAAACAGGATTCCAACCTCACCTTAAACTGACCTTTGTCAACAGTCATAACTGACATGTAAACCTGACCTAAGCATGGATAATACTGACATGTTAATGTAAACTAAGCATTATTAATGGGAGACATAGCTATATTATGTCTGTTACCCTCTATAAATGTGATCACCCCAGTATTAATTGGGATACGTAGCTGGGGTCAATGTGGAGCTCTACACCCCGGGCCACCACTGACAATGGACAAGCATACAGTCCGAGTGTCCTGGTTGAGAGACGTGAACAAAATGCATGACGCTGCGCGTATGTGAGAGCAAGCGGGTGTAAGCCTGTTTGGCCTCCGGTATACGAGTACCACTCTGGTGAAGCAATGTAGAGGCTAACTTAAGGCAAGATGCTGCAACCAGAGGTCAGTAATGCTGTGCTTCTTGCAAACAAGCGCATACCCACCTACAAATTTTCTACAGTGCCTCAGTCACTCTGTAGCCAACAGCTGTTGTTGTGGTCATTAACAAAATAATCTGCACTGCCAGGTTGCAAACCCCCAGCTCTGCACACTATTGTAGATATGAGTTCCACTAAGACATGGCAGATACACATTCAGCAGCTGTGATCAAAAACACATCGTCCAGCACAGGCATCCAACAGTATAGGGAATGTATATAAGTGTGTAGAGTAATATCAGAACACATGTCCATTGCACAACCACAGTATTATGAGCAGTCTATGTGCAGCACAGAACAGTGCCTGTCCAATCATACTGTGAGAACAGCAGTCCTGTATAACATCAAAGGGAATAATGATATACGGTGCACACCGTGGGGGTGTTTGAGTGTGCTTCATGCACAGTATGTCACACCTGGGGCATTGGTACCGTGGAACTGGGAGATGAGGCTGGCCAGGTGTATGAGCAAACTGTTGCTACACAATACTCTGGCAGGATGCTACCAGTGGGAGAAACACTGTAGACCAGCTAGGTCTACTTCTGTCAACAACAGGTCCGTATCTGGCGGGATGAACCAACAGCTGTGGGTCACATTGATGTCACCATCAGTATCGGAGGAGGATCAGGGGAAAGCTGGTACATACGTGGACTAAATGGATGAGGAGCCTGCAGATACTTGGATGGGGACAGTATACTGGAGGTATAATGAGATGTGCAGAGAGGGAAATGTGTGGAGGTGTAGTATGGCAGGGCCAGCAACCTGGGAATGGATGGATGTTGTGTACATGGAGCTTGGGGGCCGGGGGAAGGGAACATGCGTATGTCATTATGGTAGACATATGCAAATGATGCAAAACAGCAATAGTATAGTGGCCAGAGCATCCGCCTAATGCGCACGCATTCCTGGGTTGAATCCCACTGCAGCACATCCTATTTTCCATGTGATATCCATATGTTACCTTCATTGTGCTGTATAACCTACTAAGTAACATTTTTATATGCACAGGAATACTGCCTTAAATTCACATGTGAAGTGTCATACTGACTAAGGCACTAGTAAGCATGTGTAAGCGCATAACAGCAGTTGTACGCATGGATACGCAGTTGTAAGTGTGTGTATGTATATTCACGTGGGGTAAGCATTCCCTAAATAGATTGAGCTAAGTAGATGCCATCTGTGTGTAAGGTAACACAACCCAAGCTTAGCATTGCTTAGCTCTCTGCATACACATGCACACTCGCATACAACCTCTCAAATGTCCTTAACTCACTCTGTATTCGACAGCTGGTGTTTTGCCCTGAAAGACAATATACAGCCTGTGGAAGGGCCACACCCAGGAAGCTGCACATCATACACTACGTGATTTACCATTAAACCATGACAGATGTACATAACCACTCATTCCACATACATATCATCCAGAACAACCAGTCAACAGCACAGGGAATGTAGTAATAACACACCACACAACCTCTTAATGCATGAATCATGGACATAGTGCCCCATAATGTGGGTACATATAGGGATATCTGTCATATCATGCTCTAACAAACAACAAACATTGCAAGTTATACCGTTATATGTGGTAGAACACATATATTGCTGGAGATGCGACATCTGAAACACGTACGTGTCTACACGAATGACTGACCTCAATCCTAAGGTCATCCATGTCAATTGCCAAGAGAATGAGGTACAGGCCACACATATAGGCCAAACATGCATGCACATATGGACAGCTATACATCTGTTAATGTAGAGAGATAGACAGCTATAGGTATATATATATATATATATATATATATATATATATATATATATATATATATATATATATATATATGTATGTATGACTCACAAATAACCATATAACAGCAATCGTACAGAGACAGATTAATATGTTCCGTGTATATATCTATATATATATATATATATATATCTATATTGATATCTACATACATACACACATATATATGGATACATATACATAGCTAGAGCTATATCAATGTCCAGTCCTCTCCCTCTATATATGGGTGTGTAACATATGTACCTATACAGATATACATTAAAAAAAATATATATATATATACCTATATATATATATATATATATATATATATATATATATATACATGTATATACAGATAGCCATGTGTATATGATTTCCACATGGGAACAGACTCCTGGCCCACTCCATACGACATAACTGACCATGAGCACATTTAATGCGGATGGGGGCACACATGAGGGGCACCAGGTAATTATTGCAATGTAACCCCCCCCCAGCCATAACGTTGATGCTGTGCAATCCAATATCCAGCCCATGCAGTACTTGACAGCAAGACCCACCACAGCACAGCTACAATGCTCCATCAGTTGTTCATGTCACCTGTACATGTCAGGCCAATATCTGTAACATATCATACAGATATGCCATTGTACCGTAGGGAATGTACTATGTTGAAGGGCTACACATTACAACGGTACAGATATGCACACACATCCATACATTGACGATCATGTGCAGATATATATATATATATATATATATATATATATATATATATACACACACACAAGATATAGGGGATATATGGGTACATGCATATATACACAGACAAAGGGTATTAGTAGCCATACATGTGTAGCAGTAGTGGAGACGTACTGGGTGAAATATATATCCCCAGCCAAAAGCCCTGTAACCGATACCTGTGACATGTGTGGTGTGGTAGCCAGCCCCACAAAGGGGATACTTACATTGCACATATACCCACTCAAAGTTCAAAGGACATGACATGACACACATGTATGTATACACAGGAATCTTTATCTGTGTACCATACAATAATGTATGCCATTACTGACAGCACATGGATGTTTATGTATAAAACAAGTGATGTATGCAAGGCCCACACATAATAACAGTCAATGCAGACAGTGTGGATATATATCATACTATGGTGTTCAGGCTAAGCCCTTCACTTTGTACAACATTTGACAACGTATTTGCCTGCACAATATGTAACAGTCAACAACATCAGATGTAGTGCAGCAGCCTCCAAGTACACCCTGTAGTCAAAGCCTAGGGGGACATTCATTACTTGTGGTAATGTCAATGTATCTGTCACAGGTATGGTCCCTGGCCAACAAATGTTGTGAGTATCCACACTATGACTGGGATGATAGTAGGAATGCTAGCAGTTGTGACTGATAGGCCATTACCTAACAACCCATACCCATATCACAGCAGGACAAAGGCTGTCATATATGTGGAGGGCAAAGGCAGGAATGCAGGGCCATACCCGCAATATTGCAGTAACACACCCTGGAACATGCTGGTGTTACAGGATGTGTTGCAACATACCCTTATGCAGGAATACATCAGGTACACAAATGGATATAGCCATGTACTGCTAGTACACAACACACACACTGCCAGTGTAATATCCAACACAGGACCTGTGTGGTGGACAGACAACACATGATAGGCACACCTCTGTCCAGCTAGGGGATGACCCAGAGTAGTGAGCTATGCAGACAGACTGCAGTCCAAGGTAAACTAGTATGTACACACGCACGCACACACACACACACACACACACACACACACACACACACACACACACACACACACACACACACACACACACACACACACACACACACCATGTAACACCAGTACTATGCATAGCATTACACCACTCTACTCACAGTCTGTTTGCATGTCCTGATCCTCCTACATATATGTGGCTGCCTGCTGTCTGTAACATTGATGCCCACACATAGGAAGGATGTCCATCACACAGGGAATGTACAGGAAATAAGCCCACATGATGTAGAGATTCATAATGGGTGGTTGCCATGACAGTGGTAATTGGAAGTACTACACATGTGTAGTCATACATACATACATATAAATATATATATATATATATCTATATATATATATATATATATATATATATATATATATATATATATATATATATATATATATATATATATATATATATAGTTATCTGGATATGTACATGTCCATATCGTCCCACCATATGTCCTGGACATGGAGTGTAGCCTACCCCAGCCCCTATAGTCCCAATGTAGTAGTGCAGGGGGATGCTTGGTATGTAGAGCTGGTATATTAGTAGACATTTGCTACTGTCATTGGGATTGTTGTCACAGACACGGCATGTGTGGAAGGTGACATATGTTCATAACATGTGTGCCACTGGCTACTGACAGACATCCTAAGGTTATTGGGGTACAGTACCTGCATATATAGCAGGCTAAACAGCCATGTCACAGCACAGGGTAGGCTACACCTGTATGACAGTGCATAACCACAACCAATGTGAACACATCCACAGCCACATATGGTACACTAGCATACGAGTACAGTATATAAACTATAGGTCCTACACCATCCTCATATGTGCCACTCACAGCATGACCCTACATATACTGGGCTGCTACACAGTCCGGTCTGATGGCTGTCTGTGGTATGGGACATGTGTGTGTATGGCCCTCCACACATGTAAGGTAATATGGTACCATACAGTGGGGCAGCATGTAAAAACAGATAGAAGGGGAGCTAGGACAATGACATCTACCACAGTCTGAACAGGCCACAGTACATATTAACAATACACACACTGCCGACATTCACCATCACTACACAGCCCTCAGTACTTTACTAACATCCACAGGATTTCCAGGGTATGGCATTAAGTGTAACCCCTACTGTACATGACATGTGTAGCACTCTGATATATCACTGGCGTGTTATCACATATGTTGACACTGTTTACGGTGTACAGCACATATGCACCACTTCATGCACGACATATGTACAAAGGTTGACAGAGGTGTGGCTGACAGCACATCCACAGGGCCAGTATAGACATGTTGCTGTGATACCCTAATTAATCTACCATTGTAACGGGTTATGTTGCAACATATGTCCAATGAGGGATATGTAGTCAGTAACTGTCATGGCCTTCACCATTAACAGACTGCAAACCTCACAGTACCTTCTGCATTCCACGAATAGATGCATCATGACTAACACATGACACCAAATGCACAACACTGCCCGGTCTGCAGATGAGCTTGCAGCTGGGGATTCCTGATATACATGGAACTGACATGGCAGGTATTGTGACATGTATGACAGGCATATCCAGATGAACACTGTTAATCCAACCTTACTCCACATACAGTATAGCAGCACTTACAGTTCGTAGGCAGGTCAGGCACATCCCCCTCCTGTTTGTTGCCATCCTCTCACAGTGTATGTTGTTAGAGGTAAATCTGCAACCCATCTAAAAAGCTTTTTGCCAAACTACAGTTCTAGCTCCTGCTCACAGTGACAGACAAAGGCCAACACCACCAGGATGGCCCCAGGTAGTGGAGTGTGTTTCCACGCAATTGGCTATGGGAATGTTACCACACCTTTTCCACATGCAATCAGCTAGGGAAGGCCTGCAATACATGCAGAGACCATCAGCTGATCATGATCATCATGTTAAATACATATGCTGCTGCCTAAGCAATGCAGATGTGGGTCTCCACATCTGCCAGAGAGAGTGTGGGGGAGGCAGACAGAGGCGATACATGTCAGGGAGGGGAGGGAGGGTAAAACCGATGAATGTTTGTGTCACACACCTACCAGCACAGGGTATCATACATCCGACAGTATGTAGTGCTATCACAGTCTGATGCTGTTATTGGATGTGCCACATGTGTTATCTGGTGGGGAGCACTCAGAACATATATGTGATGGTGAGTGCCATTTGCTACAGGCATACGGTAGATATATAGTAGGTGACATACACGTGCCTGTCTGCATGAACAGGTGCCAGCATCAGCACAGACACACTCACACAGAGACGCACACACAATAACACACTTGGCAGGGCCAGAGATGTGACCCATCACTAGTGGGATTGCCATAACACATCAATGTGCTGGGAACACATGCACCACATGGGTGATATGGAGGTCGTATGGGCAGTGAGTATGAGGAGGGTGTCAAACATAAGGCGGCATGCCTCACTGTGCCCTGGGGAGAGTAGTGCATGTTGATGTGGACAGACGCACCATACAACACACACATGAACACACAGGGTCCAGTTCAGACATGCATGGGTGCATGTCTGCACAGGTGTGTGGTGGTCAACAGTGCCAACAGGCTATACAAGGGTAGGCGATGGGTATACCTTGGCATCAGCCCACATGGCAATGGTCTGCATTGTGGCACAGGCCTTTAGCTTTTGCATTTGCCCACACAGGTGGGTATTGCATCCGTCTTCCAGGCACCTGGGTGACCATTGTGTGTGGCCAATGTTGTGCATCACGTGCCATATGTGTGTTCCCTACTCCATGACTTGGATGGTGTCTAGGATGTGCACACATCCCATATGCATGTACAGTGAAATGTACAACTGTACCTGGGGTGTCTGGTCCATACTGTGAACACAACTTATCATCAGATGTGCCAATCTTGCCCACGTGTGGCAGGGAGTGGTACTGGTCAGCAGGTCCACCCTGCACCCACATTGATAGCATGCTAACAGCATTTCCTGATGTCAGTGTCATCTGTACATACAGGTCATGTTGTCAGGCAGGGTATGTCCGTTGTGAGTCACATGTGAAGGCACAGTGGGGTTGCTACCTGTGATTGGCAGGCCTTGATGTCACATGTATGGGTATGACTTTGCACCCCAGCCGCTCAGCCATTTACATCTGTTATCCCTGTATGGTTGACATTGTGATATATAGTAGGGACACCATAAATTAAATTGGCAAAACCCCTCCACATTGCCCATAGGTGTCACAAACACACACCCACCTCTACACAGGACACCAGTTACAAACACACACACACACACACACACACACACACACACACACACACACACACACACACACACACACACTGGTATGTATAGCTGATATATTAGTAGACATTTGCTACTGTCATTGGGATTGTTGTCACAGACACGGCATGTGTGGAAGGTGACATATGCTCATAACATGTGTGCCATTGGCTACTGACAGACATCCTAAGGTTATCATGGTACAATACCTGCATATATAGCAGGCTCAACAGCCACGTCACAGCACAGGGTAGGCTACACCTGTTGACAGTGCATAACCACAACCAATGTGAACACAGCCACAGCGACATATGGTACACTAGCATACTAGTACAGAATATGGACTATAGGTCCTATAGCATCCTCATATGTGCCACTCACAGCATGACCCTACATATACTGGGCTGCTACACAGTCTGGTCTGATGGTTGTCTGTGGTATGGGACATGTGTGTGTGTATGGCCCTCCACACATGTAAGGTAATATGGTACCATACAGTGGGGCAGCATGTAACAACAGATAGAAGAGGAGCTAGGACAATGACATCTACCACAGTCTGTACACAGGCCACAGTACATATTAACAATACACACACTGCCGACATTTACCATCACTACACAGCCCTCAGTACTGTACAAACATCCACAGGATTTCCAAGATATGGCATTAAGTGTAACCCCTACTGTACATGACGTGTAGCACTCTGATATATCACTGGTGTTTTATCACATATGTTGACACTGTTTATGGTGTACAGCACATATGCACTACATCATGCACGACATATGTACAAAGGTTGACAGAGGTGTGGCTGACAGCACATACACAGGGCCAGTATAGACATGTTTCTGTGATACCCTAATTAATCTACCATTGTAACGGGTTATGTTGCAACATATGTCCACTGAGGGATATGTAGTTAGTAACTGTCACGGCCTTCACCATTAACAGACTGCAAACCTCACAGTACCTTCTGCATTCCATGAATAGATGCATTGTGACTAACACATGACACCAAACACACAGCACTGCCCAGTCTGCAGATGAGCCTACAGCTGGGGATTGCTGATATACATGGAACTGACATGGCAGGTATTGCGACATGTACAACAGGCATATACAGATGAACACTGTTAATCCATCCTTACTCCACATACAGTATGGCAGCACTTACAGTTTGTAGGCAGGTCAGGCACATTCCCCTCCTGTTTGTTGCCATCTTCCCATAGTGTATGTTGTTAGAGGTAAATCCACAACCCATCTAAAAAGCTGTTTGCCAAACTACAGTTCTAGCTCCTGCTCACAGTGACAGACAAAGGCCAACACCACCAGGATGGTCCCAGGTAGTGGAGTGTGTTTCCATGCAATTGGCTATGGGAATGTTACCCCTCTTGTTCCACATGCAATCAGCTAGGGAAGGCCTGCAATACGTGCAGAGACCATCAGCTGATCATGAGCATCATGTTAAATACACATGCTGCTGCCTAAGCGATGCAGATGTGGGCCTTCACATCCGCCAGAGAGAGTGTGGGGGAGGCAGACAGAGGTGAATACATGTCAGGGGGGGAGGGTAAAACCAATGCATGTTTGTGTCACACACCTACCAGCACAGGGTATCACATACCCGACAGTATGTAGTGCTATCACAGTCTGATGCTGTTACTGGATGCACCACATGTGTTATCTGGTGGGGAGCACTCAGAACATATATGTGATGTTGAGTGCCATCTGCTACAGAAATACAGTAGATATATAGTAGGTGACATACACGTGCCTGTCTGCATGAATAGATGCCAGCGTCAGCACAGACACACTCACACAGGGACGTGCACACATTAACACACTTGGCAGGGCCAGGGGTGCGACCCGTCACTAGTGGGATTGCCATAACACATCAATGTGCTAGGAACACATGCACCACATGGGTGATACAGAGGTCGTATGGGCAGTGTGTATGAAGGGGGAATCAGACATAAGGCAGCATGCCTCACTGTGCCCTGGGGGGGAAGTAGTGCATGTGGATGTGGACATACGCACCATACAACACACACACGAACACACAGGGTCCAGTTCAGACATGCATGGGTGCTTGGCTGCACGGGTTTGTGGTGGCCAACAGTAACAACAGGCTATACAAGGGTAGGTGATGGGTATACCTTGGCATCAGCCCACATGACAATGGTCTGCATTGTGGCACAGACCTTTAGCTTTTGCATTTGCCCGCACAGGTGGGTATTGCATCCGTCTTCCAGGCACCTGGGTGCCCATTGTGTGTGGCCAATGTTGTGCATCACTTGCCGTGTATGTGTTCCCTAGTCCATGACTTGGATGGTGTCTAGGATGTGCACACATCCCACATGCATGTACAGTGACATGTGGAACTGTACCTGGGGTGTCTGGCCCATACTGTGAACACAACATATCATCAGATGTGCCAGTCTTGCCCACATGTGGCAGGGAGTGGTACTGGTCAGCAGGTCTACCCTGCACACACATTGACAGCATGCTAACAACATTTCCTGATGTCAGTGTCATCTGTCCATACAGGTCATGTTGTCAGGCAGGGTATGTCCGTTGTGAGTCACATGTGAAGGCACAGTAGGGTTGCTACCTGTGATTGGCAGGCCTTGATGTCACATGTATGGGTATGGCTTTGCACCCCAGCCTTTCAGCCATTTACATCTGTTATCCCTGTATGGTTGACATTGTGATATATAGTAGGGCCACCATAAATTAAATTAGCAAAACCCCTCTACATTGCCCATAGGTGTCACAAACTCACACCCACCTCTACACAGGACACCAGTTACAAACACACACACACACACACACACACACACACACACACACACACACACACACACACACACACACACACACACACACACACACACACACACACACACACACACACACACACACACACACCTGTCATGTCTGAGCATAGAACCCCTACCTAGCTGGTTTTGTTACACTACACAGTTATATTACACGCCACGGACATTACTGAAGTTCATCTTCCCCAAAGGTGTATTTCACAATTAATGACATCAGCAGGACTACCAAAGTAGGGCATTTGTAATGTACTGCAAGTGAATCGTCCATAATGCATTGCTCCATACACAGACACTGAGATACACACATCACATCCGGAACTGACATGTATGGAGATGGAACACTATCACCATTCTAAATCACACTACAGCAGTACGCAGTTACAGAACACGCTACGACAATTACTGGGCTATCAATTTCCCAGAGGTGTACTTCTACATGAGTGACTAATGGCAGCCTTGGCAAAGTAGTGTATTTGTATTGCATGGGGTGTAAGTAGCCTACAAAGCATTGCTCTCTACACAGTCAGACACACACACAGACTCACACACAGTTGCCAGGGCTGGGGTTTGACCACCTACCTAACTAGCTTATCACACTACAACAGTACTCAGTTACAGGACATGCCATGACAATTATTGGGCTATTATGTTCCCAGAGGTGTACTTCTAGATGAGTGACATCAGCAGCCTTGTCAAAGTAGTATATTTGTATTTTATGGAGTGCGGGTAGCCTAAAAAGCATTGCTCTCTACCCCAGTCAGACTAACACACAGTTGCCAGGGATGGGGTTCGAACAGCTACCTAATTAGTTTATCACACTACAGCAATATACAGTTACCAGATGCGCCACGTCGATTACTTGGCTATCATGTTCCCAGAGGTATACATCTAGATGAGTGACATCAGCAGTCTTGGCAAAGTAGTGTATTTGTATTGTATGGAGTGTGGGTAGCCTAAAAAGCATTGCTCTATAACCAGTCAGACACACACACACAGACTCACACACAAACAGTTGCGAGGGCTGGGATTTGAACACCTACCCAACTAGCTTGTCACACTACAGTAGTATGCAGTTACAGGATGCGACACGGCGATTACAAGGCTATCATGTTCCCAGGGGTGTACGTCTAGGTGAGTGACATCAGCAGCCTTGCCAAAGTTGAATATATGTATTGCTTGGAGTGTGAGTAGCCTAACAAGCATTTCACTCTACACAGTCAGAGGCAGACAAGCGCACACACAATCACACACTCACACAACTGATAGGTCTGCAGTTAATACTACTACCTAACTGCTCTGTCAATACAGCAGTACGCAGTTATGGGACACGCCATGCATTTTACTGAGCTATAGCTCTCCCAAAGGTGTAATTCACATTGGATGACCTCAGCAGGCTTGTCATACTATTGCCATGGGGAGGGCAGTGTGTGCATGAGCCATACCCCATTCATGTTGGGGTTGACATGCGATATGCAGGCACACATAGGGTCATATGTCACAGGTGCGTGTATACAGCTACTAGATGGCTGCTTCCTTGTACAGTCTTGTTGCACAGCTGGCACATACGCCACATAGTCTGTCATGCTGACAGGTACTAGTGGCTAGTATCCTCAGTGGGTTACATCCACCCCTCATGTGTTGGGGGCCCTTAGGCTGTGTGCCAGTTGGGACAGGCCCGCATGGCTCCTTGTCACAGTCACCCTCTTCCGTACATGTATGCCCGTGTGCCTGTGGCTTATCATAGTGTGTTGTCCTTACATATTTGTCTGAATTCCTATCCACTGTGTGTGCAAGGCTGGTGTGGTACATACTGACATGTGTTAACACAGAGAACTGCAACTTTCAGATATGTCTGGTCCACTGGTGTATGCAGACATGGCTTTCATGTATTTAAGTGTGTGAGCATGCCCATTATGACCTCTCAGTATGTTGTTGACTAACATTGCCTTCAGTTTAAGTGTGTGAGCATTTCCAGTATGGCCATCTGTGTTGCATGTGTGGACCACGGCCAGGTTGTTTGTACTGCGGTGCTGACCTTTTGTTGTACACCAACGGGTAGCATGCTGTGTCTGCAGGGTGTCCATCAGTCATTTTCCATTGACTGTTGCTACATTTCTGCATAGTGTGGGGGGGCACCTGACTGTTTCTACTATTCTACACAGGAGTGGGGGGCACACCTGACTGTTACTCTGTGTGTACGTTGGATGGGGGCGCACCTGACACTTGAACACATTTGCTAGGTTTATACTGGTAAGTTAGGTACTCCATTTCAGTCTGTATTTTACTTATCCTGCTGGCTAGGGCTTAGTGTAGTACAAGTCCTAGCTTTGTTTACCTACATATTAGTGTATGACTTTTTAGCTTTCACAACTTACATCCAACTGCCTGGCCTGCTGCGGTCTGTCTGTGTAGGCCTAGGGGAAGGGTTAAGCACAGGGCACATTTGGAGGCCATAGTACCGCATTTGTTTGTGTTTGTCTTCACCTGTCCTGCTGGCTGAGTCTGTTGCTGGGTATGTGATCCTTCCTGACTGGTATGTGTGGCTCTTATGGACACCCCTGTCGCTCAGGCCATTTCCTGCAGCAGGGTTTTTTCACCCTGTGTAGTACTGGCTACTGTGGTGACTCCAGTATGTGTTACAGATCTCATGCTGCCACTATGGGTGTCTACTCTCTACTGCCTTGACATCCAGCTACAGAATTCCCTTGCATGTTCACATCCATACCATAGCTACAGGTAAAAACACATTCTTCTCCATTTGACAATTGGTAGGTTGATTGACTTACCTTGAGGGTGTGCCAGACTTGAGGATGGTCCTGGAGGGCTGCTTATGTCGGATGCACATAGTACACTCCCTATACATTGTTAAGCACAGGTAGTGTCATGTTTGGCATCCCTTTTACTGCCTGTGCGAGTCAGAGAGAGGTGTCATTCCCTGGGGCCCTACTGTGTCAGTGCATATGCTATGTGTTGCCTCTTTGCCAAGGCCAGGGCATACTGGGCACACCCCCTTCTGCCTGCTGGAGCAGGCTCAGGTTGTTCCTCCTCCGAATCACTCTGTACCTGCACAGGCCTTGGCATAGGTGGGGGCTGTGTGGCCCTGCCCCATCCTGTTCCTGCTGCAGCTGTTTCCGCAGGATCATATTGTGTAGCATAGCACATACCATTACTATTTGGGTACATGCAGTTGGTGAATACTGCAATGCTCCACCGGATGTGTCCAGACACTGGAACCATGACCTTAGCATCCCAAACACATGTTCTATTATATGTCTGCCCTGTGCGTGTGCATCATTATGGCGTTGTTGTTCAGGTGTGTGTGCATTTCTGGTGGGTGTCATCGGCGACGGCTCCAGTGGGTACCAAGCATCCCCCACTAGGTGACTGTGGGGGATGTCCACATCAGCAAATCTGTGGTACATCTGCTTCAGTTGCCTATGTGAGAATCGTCATAGCTTCCAGGGCAGCCAGCACACACATTCAGTATAATGCCCTGGGCATCACATACGACCTGGCAGTTGATGGAGGGGATGCCCTTGTGGTTGATGTAGGCCCTACCCTGCTCACCGGGTGGTGCTTTGATGCATAAGTGCATGCAGTCTATAGCAACCACTACCCCAGGGTAGTTAGCTATTTGGTGGAAGAGAAGCATATTGCGGGTCAACACTTCACATGTATTGAGGAAATATACATGCTCACTGGCATGTGCTGACATGGCATCCAGGAATTGGTGGAATACTCTGGATGCTGATACCTGTGAGATGCCCATATCACCAGTTGTAGTTTGGGAGGTACCTGTGACTAGTATACCTAGGCCAACACGTACCTTGGTATCCACTGGGATGGGTTCTCCTCGGCCAGTACGGTGTGTTAGGTGTGGCCTGCACAGCTCAGCGATTTGCTGTAGGAAGTCTCTGTCCATCCTATAGTGCTCCACTATCTCCAGCTCATGTAGCCCCTGGTAGGTTACCCTGGGTCTGTACACGCTTCTATGTCTCCTCACTGTGGGTTGTTTAGCAGCATTGACATCCTCACCAGCCTCAGCCTCTTGCACATGTTGTTCTATGTTGCCTGCTGCAGCCCTTCTCATTTTGTTGGTTTGGTTTTAAAATTTCCCTGCTTGTTTACACCGGTGGTGTAGAGTGTGGAAAAAACAGGGGGTAGGTGTTTGCTTGGTTTATAGTGGTGTTCTGGGCTGGGCTGGTTTGCTTCCTGTGTGATTAGCTGATTCTGATACATTTCACCTGGCAGCTCAACAAGGTCTCCTTGATTACCTTTCTACTGCTGTTTTCCCTTCCCATTGTCTCCCTGTTTAGGCCCATGTGCATGTCATGCAAACGGAGTGCTCAAATGTGCACTGAGCTGCTTTTTCCTGGTTTAACTTCCTTTTTCTTCCTGTACAACCCAGTGTGTGGCGCACACACCCGCTTACACTTTGTAAAGAGTACTAGGCAGGTTTAGACACACCCCAAGCTTAGCTGTGCTATGCTAGGAGCAATCCCGAGCCACAGGTCTCCAATCCACTTACAGTGTGCCTGACACGCCCCCACATGATGTCACCTATATTCTAGTCTTGCACCCTGCTATTTATACTCTTACACTCTTGGTACCTGGCTCACACCCTGGGAAAATCTGGGATTCACTATCGATTCCCTCATTTGCATAGGATTGCTTGCTAATGCATAGTTACATGTTCCACACTGAGCCTCCCCCCTTAGCAACCATTATGCACTGGCCAGGTTGCCTTCTGACTGCCACTGACTTACATGGCAGAAAACTGATTTTTGTTAGAATGCTTATTTCAGGTTTATTTTATTAATTTCCCCCCGATGCCATTTGCGCGTCGCTGCCCTATGCTTAACCGGGCAAGATCGGCAAAGATAAAATTAAACATTGTTTAATTTTTTTTCTTTTACATTTTGCAATGCTAGTGGCCTTCTACTTGGACATTGGCATGCTTCCTCAATGATTTGCAGCCTTTATTTGGAGCTGTCATAGCTCCGTTTTGTATATTGCTGACCTGTACTCGGTTACTGACCGAGTACATTTCTGCGCACTTCACTCATCCTGCATGGACGGCTGCCAGCTTCCTGGATCAGATATTACCCTCATTTGCATGGTTTTCACCTGCAAATTACGGTAATTTGCATACAGGAGCTCGATCCACGGCAGGATTAGCCTAAGAGCGCACGTGCACGTCCCGGGAGCTCGTTCCTGGATTGCACATCGGCCATATTGCCAAAAATAGCTCTTAAACTAATCCTGCACACTAAAAAGGGCTTCGTAAATCTGGCTCTGTATTACCAACTTGAAAAACAAGGCGATGTTTTATATAGATTTGTAGCTTTAAATCTAAAGAGCTATTTGTTTGTCACAGTACGCAGTTATCTGCTAGGAAGTTTTGATTACAATGTACAAGCTACCCAACAAATTCATTGTGCCAGCAGTGCTCTGTGCAGTGTTGTCCCTTTTACCAGACTGACATCTGCCACTGCAAGGTAACTATTTATGATCCCTCCACCAAATTCAGGCAGACTACCAGAGGAAAAGAGAGGCAGAGACTTTATCCAAGATACAATCATAAATTACAAAATAAATCTCTCTTTCTCTCACTATATATATATATATATATATATATATATATATATATATATATGTGTGTGTGTGTGTGTGTGTGTGTGTGTGTGTGTGTGTGTGTGTGTGCGTGTGTGTGTGTGTGTGTGTGTGTGTGTGTGTGTGTGTGTGTGTGTGTGTGTGTGTGTGTGTGTGTGTGTGTGTGTGTAGAAGAGGAATATATATCGACCCGACTATATTGACACATGCGACACGCTCGATCACCTTGGACCGGGAAGAGGAGCACGAAACAGCGACCTGACAAAAGTATCACGATAGTGGAAGGGGGTAAGTTAGGTGGTGGACAGGTAAGTGTGCAATAGTGAGGGGTTAGGGTAGTGTGAGGGTGAAGGTGAGTGTTAGAAGTAGTGTAGGAGTTAGGGTTTGATAGTGTGTGTGTGTGAGGGGTGGCGTTAGTATGTTTTAGGGTGGAGTTAAGGTAAGTTAGGAATATATGGTGCAGGTAGGTTAAGTGTGTCTTAGGGTGGGGGACCTTAGGGTGGGGGGTGGCGCAGGTAGTTAGGGGGGGGGGGTGGTTAGTTTGAGTTAGGGGTAGTGGGGTCGGCAGGTTAGGTAGGGTAGTGTAAGTAGGGTAGGGGGTGGGGGTTAGGTAGGAGGTAAGTGTAGGTGCAGGTAGGGTGAAGGGGTTAGGGTGACCTTAGGGTTAGAGGCTTTTGTAGAAGTTAGGGTGTAGGCAGGGGTGTGAGTGTGTGTAGGTCGGACCTTAGGGTAGGGTTGGTTAGGGTGGATGGATAATGTGTGTAATGTGTGATGATGTGTTGTTGTGTGTGTAGTGTGTGTGTGGTGTTTGGTGTTTTGTGTTTATCGGTATTTGTGTGTGTGTCGGTTATTTGGTGTGGTTGTGTGTTGTGTGTTTAACTGGCTGTCGGTGTTCTAAAGTAGACCCATATATATATATATATATATATATATATATATATATATATATATATATATATATATAAGATATATATGTATTATATTATAGTGCTTCTGACTGCCTGCTCTTTATATTAATAAAGAACAGTTGTAGACAGCAAAAACAGCATGGTTAGTTCTTCCACACATATGGATGTTGAAAACTCTGGCTAAGTACAGCTTTTGTCATAATAAACTACATGATGTAACATAAAGCAAACAATTAGAGTATCACTTTCTAAAAGTGTGCTGTCAACAAGCACATACAGCCTACAAATAAATCCTGTTTATCATAGCATAAGGATGACTGTGGAGAGAAAATGCAGTAATTTAAAATCTGAACAAGAATCAGATGTAACATTTTATTTATCCTTTAGTGCCTGGGGTAGTCCTAGAGCCAGTAAAGGACATTTAAAAGCCTTTCAGATGATGCAAGGTGGTATTTCTACTGCTATGGGAATATTTGGCAGGGCATTTGTGAACTTTCACTATTCTTTTTAAGAGGTGATGCAGGATCCTTTAGATCCACCTGACCCACCACCATCTCAAGTAGGCTCTGTTTAATGCCTCATGCAAAGGACTACACACTCAGGAGTACATCACTTCCCTTGTGCTGCATTGCAGTGTCATTTATCCAACCACCTAAAGTGGAAATACAACCCCCAGCCTTCTAGTCTTCTCACACTAAAGAGAAGTGTACCACCTGTTGCATCACTGGTTAGGCTGCCAGTTTAATACTCTGGTATCCATGCAAATAATATAACAGAGCATTAAAATAAAACATGGCTGTATGGACTTAGGAATGATTATGAAAACCTCAGCTATTATAGTACTTTCATTAAAAACATCTCCTTGTAATTTTGCAAATATGGTAGTATTAATCCAGAATAAATACTGAAGTCTAGCTTGCATATAGCCAAGGACTACTAACAATGCCACTGATGATGGAGAATACTGGACCCTGTTATTTTATTGGCACAGCTGTCAGAATGATACAGTATAGTTTGATAGCTGAGTACCACTCTGATGGCTTTGAGAGACTGAAGAAGATGTGATTTCCTGACAATAGCTGGTTTCAAAGTAGTGGTGCTACCTATCAACCTTTTCTAAATCTTGAATTTCTAAGGGGGGAAGCTGATGCCCCCTTACCCCTTTCCCACTTTGAAACAAGCAGTAGGTACATATCCTCACTTACAAATGGAATTAATGATCTCTCTATCCATCTATCTACCTGTTGATGTATCATCTCTTCTGTTAGGCTGCTTATCCAGTGATTTATTTGTTTAATAAAAATAAAAGAACATGAGAAAAATCTATCTGTCTTGGCTGCTGTTTGCAAATATGTCTTATTGTATAGTCATCTATTTGTCTCTTTACCTATGTATCGCTCTCTTTGAATGAATATAATAATAATAATAATAATAATATTATACATGACTGTACACATTAAAAATAACAAAAAAAGCACAGATCTCAGATCACTCTGTGATAAGTGTTTTTTGTTATACTTCATCAATTGTAAATTGTGGCTGTAAGCAGCAAGAATTTAAATGACAAGCTTTTTGTTATTTGAAAAGTATGACTGTAACTATCCTGCTGAAGTCTTAACTCATTCCCTTCAGTATAGTTCTTTTGAGTGTGTACCTTTAATTATCAGTGGGTGTGGCTTCAGCCTTGGGAAAAATGAAGTTATCACCTTACAGTTCTAACAAATACTCACATCTTTGGAACCATGAGTTGCTGGTCTTACAGCTTTTCCCGGTAAGGGGTCGCCACAGTGGAACTCCGGTCTGCTAATAATTGGCAGTAGATTTTTATGAATCGCCGAGGTGCCAGCTCGACGCCCAACCTTCAATGAAGGCACACCCATTTACACATGCATGTCTTTCGAACGCTACCCAACCGCGGGGAGGACATGCAGACTCCACACAGAAGGCACTCCCAAGCCCAGCCAAAAACCGAATGGGAGAACCTCTTGCTGTGAGGTAACAATGCTACCGCTGTACCACCGCGGCAACTGAGTGTTACTAGAAAACTGTAAATGGCAAACTATTCAGGATATATTAAACTTTACCTAAGTGGTTTTCATTCAGTTTTATAAGCCAATATAAAGGCAGTGAATATTAATTTTGCAATATTTTATAAACAGCTTATGAGATCTCAGTAACTATTCAAATAAGACACATACTGCCAGCAGGATTTTCTTCATACAGCTGTGAGTATTCATATGAGCCTATGCAGTTATATATGGGTTACCTGAATGGTTGGGATATTTTGAGAAATATGAAAATTATTGCAATACAAATAAACAGTTTACAAATAATGTTTAATATCTGTTTAGCTGTATTAGACAGAGACAAAATGTTAATACAGTTGTGTTTGTCATCATGTATGCTTTAACATGAAATCTTCTGATACCTGGTATGTAACATGGTTTAGGAATTATTAATGCAAATATGAACAAGCAATATTTGATAACTAGAAGTGTCAGTAGGAGGTAACTGCAGAAACACCTGGTGGTGCACTTGAATGTAATGAGTTAAACATGGTCTTGTAAAGTTAAGTGCAAATAACTGAAAACAGCAAAGATGCAGAAAATATTATCACCCCTCTCTTTTAACTGTTCTCTATAAAACACAACAATAAACAGGCTGATTAAATGATAGTGACCTCCTGTAAGGCATTTCAAAATGTAGTTGAAAGCAGCCAAGAAGTATCAGGTAGACATGAATCAAAAAAGCACAGAGAACAGTCATATAAAGGAAATAATATACACTAGAAATAATCAGACTATTAAAGTTACAGATCTAAAAAAATCTTATTATGTTTTAAAAACCATTACAGTATTATTAATAATAATAACTCATCTACAAGTGATAAAAGTATAGACACCTTTATTGCTAATAATATTCAAAAGAAACTATGCAAACACAATATTAATAACATAGATAAACCCTTTTTCTTTAGAGAATTAAAGGAACAAATAAAAAAATCTTAAGACAAAAAAGACACCAGGGCTGGATAGACTAATTCCAGAATTTTATTAATGTCTTTCCTGATAACATCTTGAAAATCTTACTAAATGCATTCCAATAAGTTAAAAATAAAGCAAATATCCCTCCCTCATGGAAATATTCTATCATCTCTCCCATCTTAAAACTAAACAAAGAGCCCAACCTTTGGACATCATACAGGCCAATCTCTTTGCTTAAAATTGATTACAAGATATTCATGTCTATCTTAGCAGACAGATTAAATAATATTCTTTCAATATTAATTTATGAAGACCAAACAGGGTTTATCAAAAACAGAAACATACAAGATAATGTAATTAGATTACTGTCCTTAATAGACTTAGCAAACAAAAAAAAATATGAGCTTTCTATTTTAAGCCTTGATATAGATAAAGTTTTCGACTCCCTAAGTTGGCCATATCTGTTTAAAGCTCTGCAAAAATACAATTTCTCCCCAAACTTTATAGGCTTAATTAAAAAACTATATGAAAAGTCCATAGCCTAATATTAAGAGGTACTAAACAGGGGTCCGCCCTCTCCCCATTACTCTTTGCCCTGGCTTTTGAGCCTCTTGAAAATTATGTTAGAAATAATGACAGCATTAAAGGATATAAAGTCTCAGACAACTTATCCCCCAAGATACAATTGTTTGCTGATGACCTACTAACAACTTCTAATAATATAAAAAATTCAGTAGATCACCTATTGCACAATCTAAACTTCTTTGCAAACATCTCTGGTCTAAAATTCAATCACAACAAACCTTCGGCACTTCTAGTGAATAAAAATGTTACTATGAAACTTAGATCAAAAACAGACATAAACTGGGATGGCATATATACTAAATATCTAGGTATCATTATTGAATTTATTTATAAAAAAAAAACACTCACATCTAATTACCAACAATGTATAAATCCAAATTCTAGTCTAACAGACAGGTGGAACAGACTCTTCTTCACATCTGAAGACAGACTAACTTTAACCAAAATGATAATGTTACTTAAAATCTTATTCATTGGCCAAGCTCTAATAATTCCCCCACTTGTCCAAATTAAACAGAAAATTAATAACTTATTACTTAACTTTCTTTGGTATCCCAAAACAAATAGGAATTTCTATTCTCTGGCACACCACAAGATGGGATGAAGGAGGTCTAGGGTTTCCAATTATTGATTTTTATTTAAACTCCATATTTATTAACATAGTGTTGCTTTGGAATAATACTTCTTATGCATCATATTGGAAATAAATACATGAAACCTTACTTCTTAATAGTAATAGGACATTGCTTGAACCACATACTCAAATACCTACAAACATCTTTATTTGGATTTTAAAACTATACATTCAAAGTGAAAGGTCAAAACTTGTTCTCACACCTCTTATAAACCACATATTGCTGCTGTTTAAAAAGCTTATACTTTCTAATCAATTAATTAAGAATGTATTAATAATTATGTTTCTTATTGCGTACACAAATTAATGTTTTTATTTTATTTATTTATTTATTGACATTTGTTAATCGGGTTAGTCCAACTGGGATTTTGTCCCATTTTTAGTGGAGTCCCGAGGAGAAAAGCTCCAGATAGTACAATAAATCATTACAGTAGTAAACAAGCACAGCAAACAATAGAAATAAACACTAGCAACAATTAAACAACAGCACTTTTTTTTTCTTCAGGAAAATACTGTGTAACTGTACTAGTGAGGGAGAGTGCAGAGTGTGAGTAGGATCAACTGAGAGTGATTCCAATGTGGGAGGAGGAGAGAACTATGTAGGGTCATAGCAGGGGCAGATTCTGGAATTCAGTAAATGTGTCTTAAGTTTCTTTTTAAATAGTAGGGTGTGAGAGATTGAGCGTATGTCCAGGGGAAGTTTGCTCCAGGCTTGGGCCACAGAGTGTTTGTAGAGTAGCTTACCTACTGACTTATTTGGGTGGTAAATATCAAGCAATTGTTGATTAAAGGTGTGGAGGGATCGAGATGGGGTGCAGATAGAGACAAGGAGAGATATAGATGGACAGTAGGAGGGTTTAAAGAGCACAGAGTGCAGCATGTGAAATTGGTAGAGATGTAGTAGTTGTGGGAGTTCTAGCCATTGTAGAGACTTTAAAGCAATACAGTGGTGTGTGTTATTTAGGGAGTTAGTGATGAATCTGGCTATTTTGTGGTAGGATTGTTGGAGTTTGTTCAGGGTAGTTGTTTGGATATTTGTGAGAACTGGAGCGGCCCGAGAAGTGCTTGTCCTAGGGTGTGTCTAGCCTCGGGATTGAGATATTTTTTGTACCGGTATAAGAGACCTGGTTTCTGATGTATTTTCTTTATGCATTGCTGTATCTGTTGATTGAATTCTATTTCATCGTCGATGATGACCCCTAAGAGTTTGGTGTAGGTGTTAGGTTGGATAGCTGTATTATTACAAGACTTAATGACAAAGGAAGATTTATGATGAGTAAGAGAATGGGGCAGAAAGAGTAAGAGTTTGGTTTTTGTGGGATGAGGATCAATAAGTTTTTGAAAGCCATTTTTCAGTGGAAAGTAGAGCTTTTGGGGTTAGGGGGTGTAGGTCAGAGATGTTGTTGGCTGTAGAAATAATTGTGGAGTTGTCTGCATATTGTATGAAAGATGACTGATAGCAAGAGGTGAAGAGGTCATTGGTGAAGATGTTGAATAAGAGGGGACCTAAGATGGAACCTTGTGGAACACCAGTAGAGACAGGCAGGAAAGGAGAAGAGGAAGAGAGCCATTTCACTGATTGTTTGCATCCAGATAGTTAGCGAACCAGCTGAGGGTGGAGGTGGATAGGTGAAAGTTGGCAAGTTTAGATAGAAGTAATGGATGAGACACTGTATCAAAAGCTTTGGAGAGGTCAAGAAAGAGACAGGAAGTAAGTTTATTGTTGTCCAAAGATTCTGCAATGGTGTGAGTGAAGGAGAGTAGAGCAGTAGTGCTGTGATGAGGCAAAAACCATGTTGGGTCGGGGTTAGTAAGTTGTGATTGAGAAGGTGATTGAGAAGCTGAGTGTGGATACATTTTTCCTAGTATCTTAGATAGTGGGGACAGAATGGCAATAGGTCAATATGGAGAGGGATAGTGTAGAAAGATTTCCAAAGGGTAGGAACAGTAGATTATTGCATAGATCTATTTATTAACATCGTCACTGGGTAGGCAATAGAGTTATCTGTGAGTTTGTGGAAGGTAGGAGGTAATTTGTCAGTAGAGGGAGAGCAGGGTTTGAGTTTGAGCAGTAGAGATTTGATGTAGGAAATGGGAACAAGCTTAAAGGAAAAAGAAGTAGTGTTGGGGTGGATGTGGGGTCAGGAAAAGAGGAAGAGGTAGGTTGAGAGGGTAGGAGATTTTGGATGGAGGAAATAAAATGTGAATTAAGTAGGGTAGCTGTTTCATCAGGAGTTGTGTTTGGGTGGGGGGGGGGTTAGAAGGGCTACCTGGGTAAAGGATGCTGTTAAGTGTTGCCCAAAATTTCCAAGGATTTGAATTATATTTGTGCTGGCCTGAGCTATAGGATGACTTTTTGTCTATTATTGTCTGCTTTTAGCAAGATTGCATAGTTGTTTGAATTTGAGAAGAAGAAGTGTTTGTTTAGATTTGATCCAGGCTTTCCAGACACTGTCTCTTTGTTTCATGATGGACTTAGTTTCTTTTGAAAGCCAGGGAGCATGATTGAATTTCACTCTAATCGTCCTGGAGGGAGCTAGGGAGTCCAGAGAATTCAGGAAAATGCTGTTAAAAGTGTTAACTGCATAATTTAGAGGGAGTTGTCTAAGGATGGACCAGTCCATGTTTTGTAGAATAGTGTTAAACTGTGAAGAATTAAATGTAGATAATTTTCTACAGTCTTTGAAAAGGTGGGGTTTAAGACTATGGGAGTCATATCTCAGGATGGAGGTAGGGAGATAGTCACTAAGGGAGTCTGGTAAGGTTGTGGGCTGGTGGTAGTGATGGGGGGTGTTGGTAAGAATCCAGTCTATTATGGAGCTGGAGGTTGAGGTTTTGTGGAAGCGAGTGGGGGCAGAAATGAGTTGGTGGAAACCATGAAGGTGAATACTAAGTAAGGGAGAGCCAGTAGAGGGTTTTGACCAGTCTATATTGACATTGCCAAGGATGAGTGTAAACCAGGATAAGATGTTTTCCAGAATGGGTACATTGTTGCCTGGAGGAAGCTAGATGGAAGCAATAGCCAGTTTTTTGTGGGGATTCAGATGAAAGTTTAGAATGAGAAGTTCAGCAGGGTTGAAGCTGGGAATAGGTGTGGGGTAAGGTGAAAGGTTAAGGCTGTTAGAGTAGAGGATGGCTACGCCACCTCCTTTCTTTGAAGGTCTGTCAGAGCAGAAGATGTTGTAGCCAGGAGGGAGTATTTCACTATTACAGATATGTGGCTTGAGCCATGTTTCAGATAGGGATAGGATGTGAGGGGTCTTGTAAGCAATCCAAGAGTGCCGCTCAGTAGTTTTATTAGCTAGGCTTTGAATATTCAGTGAATAAAAGGTTAGGTGTTTACATGGAGGTGATTTATGGACTGAGGTTGTATGTTTGGTAAGCTGTTGGAAGAGAATCGTGAGGAGGAGGTAGATAAAGTAGATGGGGGATGGGGAGAGGGGAGGTGTAGAGGGGCCTGGATTGGGGTGGATGTCCCTAGAGGAGAGTAGGTCTTTAGTGAGAAGAGCAATTGATGTGAAAGTTTGACAGTATTTGGGTGGTTTAGATTTAGTCTTATTAGATGGTTTGAGAACTTGTAATATGTGTCTTTTATACAGAATTGAGATAGAAGTGTTAAACAGGTTTGGAGAGATGGTAAAAGAAGAAGAAGTATGAAAGCTGTAGTATGAGTGAGAAGTTGGAGAACAGAGAAATAGATATGTGAGGTAGTAGTGATAGGAGATAAACATAGAGAGCAGAGTGAGTAGTGTTGCAGATATAAGTAGATGCAGCATGATGAGTAGTTTGGATAAGGTGTGGAGAGAGGAAGTTAGGAAAAGATGTATAGTAGGAGAATATGCTAAGCTCGATTGGAAGTTAAAGTGTGGGAGTGGAGATAAGCAGAAAGTGGATTTGTAGTGGATGGCTTGGCAGGAAGGGGAGTGATGGTTAAGTATAAAGGAAACTGTACTGGGGTGGGTGGGAATGGGGGTAGGGTAGGGGAGCAAAGTGAGCCCGAGTGTAGCAAGGGTGAATGGAGCAGGGCTTCACTGACAAGGAAGGACCCAGAAAAAAAAAAACAATCAGTGAAAGTGGAGAAAGGGAAAGAAAAGAGAGTGTAGGGTTCTAGCTATAAGCAGAGGTAGTGAGCCTGCGATTAGGGTAGCAGGAGGTTAGAAGCAAAGCACAAGTATAGAAGCTTAAGGAAGAGAAAGGTAGGACAAAGTATAAGGGGGTGCTTAGGATATCTTGCTGTGGTTGAGAGGAAACAAGCAGATAAAAGGAGGAATGGGTATATGCAAAGAGTAGTTTGGACTGTGGGGGTATGCTTAACAGTGGAAAGGAGTAGGGCAGAGTGGGGGGTAGGAAGACTGAAGGATAAACAGGTTAGAGTAGGAGAATGAGGTAGAGGAGAGGGAGCAGTCAGCAGGTGAGCTACAGCCAACACAATGGTCGCTCAGGGATTACAGGCAGCATATATATTTTCTAGGTGAGCAGTACATACTTTGTTAAGTCCACTAAGAGAGGACACAGACCACAGATGTTTGGCAGGAGGCAGTTTTCCAGAAAGTTTGGGCCAGAAGTAGATTCAGGGAAGCACAGGTAGTGTTAAATAACCTGAAAAACAAAATAAAAATAAATAAGACAAGTGAGTTGCAATGGGCTATGGGAATAGGAGCTAGGAGAGTGGCTAAGTAACTGAGTAATATGGAGGGCTACTGAAATGAGTGTAAGGTAGGATAGGGTGAGATATGAGTGGGGATAGGGGGGCAGTGGTGTGGGATTAGTGTGGTGGGGGCACTGAGGACACAAAAGCAGTGGGACACTAATACAGTTTACAGAACATGTTTAAACATTGCATGAGATGGTCCAAGTCAAATGAATCAGAATTCAATCACTTAAACAACAGATATTATGCCAATCTGTAACAGTTATGCACTTAGGATAACAGGTAATCAATCACTTAAACAACAGATATTAAGCCTAGTAATGCACTAGAGATAGTAAATCACTTAAACAATATTTATAAAAAACAATTAAGGTAGCATACATATATATTTATATATATGAATGAGCATTTAGTTCAGTTTGGGCAGGTAATGCATCAAATGAAGTATATATCTATGTTCAAGTTAAAGAAATGGTGGTTGTTAGACAATAGAAGGGAAGGACAATGTCAGGGAAGCACTAGGAGAAAGGGACAGGGGAAGACAGACAGCGCGTGGTGATATACACACCCAAAAGGTCTACAGGGGAGTCCAATAACTCCTAAAAGAAAGCACACAAAAAGGGCAGCTATAAAACAAAGTAAAGGCCAAATAACAAAACCGAACTCGAGTTTTAATTCTACTTAAATTACAAATGGCAATATTGATTTAACATTTAATGCAAGGCAAATACATGGAATTCAGCCAGCAAAGGACGTTAATTTTATTGACCCACAGATTTTACTGACTAAATTAATTAGCGACAATGGCCACCGTTTAGAAGCAGGGCAGCCACATGAAGTAGATGAGAATAGGCCTGTTAGAACATTTTAGTATACAAAAGAATAGAAATTCTACAAGGGTCAGTGTACAGCAGGCAGCAGTTTTAACAGTTCCTGGATTAGCTTATGTGTTGCAGAGTCTGTAGCAGTTTCAATAGTTCCTGATTGCTGTTCGTGTTTCTCAGTTAAAAGTAGCAGTGTGAACATGCACAAAGGCTTTCCAGTGGGAGCGGTAAAGAAAGTAGAGGGAAAGTCGAGAGAAACAAGTAATAGGAGTCACTAGTCTATAGATTGAAGGGTCAGTGGGGGAGAAGCATTAGTGGGAAGGGCAGGGAATAGCAGACCAGCACATGGTAAAAGATGTGCCAAAAGGCCCGTTACAAATCCCAAGTCGCGTTAATAATTTACTTGCATAACATTAGCGACTGTGATTTAGCATTTAATAATTTACTTGCATAACATTAGCGACTGCGATTTAGCATTTAATACAAAGCAGGCACAATAAGATACAGCCAAAAAGACATTATATCATTGGATAGCACATTCAACTGACTGAATGCATTAGCGACAGTGGCTAACGCTTAGATACAGGGCAAGCACGGATGTAACATTTAATACAAGGCAGACACAATAAGATACAGCCAAAAAGGACATTATATCCTTGGAAAGCACATTCAACTAACTGACTGAAATTATATTAGCGACAGTGGCTAACGCTTAGATATTGGGTAGTCACATATAATCAGCTGGGATAAAAGCCTGCTCAGTACATGTACATGAACAAAAAAGTAAAAAAAGCTCATGAGTCAAAGTAGACACGTAGCAGTTGTAGCAGTTCCCGTTGAACTTAACCTTTTCTCAGAAAAAAACGTAGCAGTGAAAACACAAATAGTGGCTTACCTATGGGTGGCTTGGAGACACCTTAAGACCACTTGTTGGAGGGGGAGAGAGAGAGTAAAAGATGGTGCTAAGGAAAAACCCATGCCAAGGCTTAAAAGGGTGCAATGGAGTATGGGAAACCTGCAGCAGTAACCATACCTGGGGAGGGGGGGAGGGGCAGGGAAGGAAAATGATGGGTATGACAAGATGTGCAGTTGGAGAGGCTTACATGAAGAGGATGGAAGAAACAGCGAGTAGGAGAAGATAAGGAGATATAGGAGAAGAAGTAGTGGAGAAAAGACAGAGTCAGAGAATGTAAGGTTAAGCAGGGGGAGAAGTAGAGGTCATATTGTGGAATTCTACACGACAAGGAAGGACCCAGAAAAAAAAACAATCGATGAAAGAGGAGAAAGGGAGAGAAAAGAGAGTGTAGGATTCTAGCTATAAGCAGAGGTAGTGGGCCTGAGATCAGGATAGCAGGAGGTTAGAAGCAAAGCACAAGTATAGAATCTTAAGGAAGAGCAAGGTAGGGTAAGGTATAAGGGGGTGCTTAGGGTATCTTGCTGTGGTAGAGAGGAAACAAGCAGATAAAAGTTTAAATGGGTATATGGAAAGAGTAGTTTGGACTGTGGGGATATGCTTAACAGTGCAAAGGAGTAGGGCTGAGTGGGGGGTAGGAAGACTGAGGGATAAGCAGATTAGAGTAGGAGAATGAGGTAGTGGAGAGGGAGTGGTCAGCAGGTGAGCTACAGCCAACACAGGGGTAGACCAGAGATTACAGGCAGCATATATATTTTCTAGGTGAGCAGCATACTTTGTTAAGTTAAGGGAGGACACAGACCACAGATGTTTGATAGGAGGTGGTTTTCCAGAAAGTTTGGGCCAGAAGTAGATTCAGGGAAGCACAGGTAGCACTAAATAACTTTGTTATGTCCACTAAGGGAGGACACAGACCACAGATGTTTGGCAGGAGGTGGTTTTCCAGAAAGTTTGGGCCAGAAGTAGATTCAGGGAAGCACAGGTAGCATTAAATAACTTTGTTAAGTCCACTAAGGGAGGACACAGACCACAGATGTTTGGCAGGAGGTGGTTTTCCAGAAAGTTTGGGCCAGAAGTAGATTCAGGGAAGCACAGGTAGCATTAAATAACCTGTGGCTGGCTTGGAGACACCTTAGGACTGCTCGTTGGAAGGGGAGAGAGAGTAAAATATGGAGCTTTTGATACTCAAAAAATGTTAGAATTTAAGAAGGGTGATATATTATATTGGAATCAATTTCTCTCAGCTAGTAAAATAAGTTCTGCAGACTATTTGATCAGTAGATATAGTTTGTAAAATTGCAATTGGCTTGATATCCAAACTTGTAAGGATTTTATACATACTGAGCTTGTACCCTCATTAGAGGCACACAATAAGAGTAACTTAAAAATCTTGGATTTTCTCTCAACAATTATTAATAGCTCACCCAAAAATACTTCATACATATCTGTCATTTATAAAATTCTCAGAAATGATTTTAGCAAAACAGATGCTTCTTTTTGGAATTATTCAAGTGAAGTTAATAGACACGTATTCTCAGACAAAGATAAAAAACTTTGTTTACAGTCGGTGAAGAAATCCATAGCTTCCCTTTTCTTGCTTGTATACACATGGAAAGTTTTACATAAATGTTTTTCACTCCACATAGGCTAGCAATAATGTACAGGAAAGATGAAATGAAATGTTGGAGATGTGGACTCTCCTGTGCTGACTGGATACATATGGTTGTTAATTGCAAAATAATTTCCCCATTTTGATTAGAATTTAAATATCTTCGTAAAGCTCTATGGAATGACAACTGTACACTTTCTGACTCCCTTATCCTTTTCAATGCTCCTGTTCCCGAAGTCATTCCTAAAAACCAAAAAATTTTACTATGGTCTATCTTCTATATAGCAAGGAAAATTGTTACTAAAAATTGGAAATCCCAGTCTACTCGTCTTTAAAGTTGAGTTTATTCATCTTGTGAAATACATTTATAAGAATCAGATTGCACAACCCATCATTTAATTGCTTGGACAAAATTGTCTAATTTGTTAGAGAAATATTAAGTGTTCTCCTATGTATATAGCTTTTTTAGTTGTTATGGACATTGCATATAGCTTATTTGTTTTTTCTTGTTACTATACTGTTAAGTTATTGTGTTATAAAATGAAAAACATTTTGGAAAAAAAAGCACAACTTTATTCAAGCCATACTGGACCTGTAACCAACTTGTAAGATAAATGATATCCTTGATTATCAGTGGTCTTGATACAGGTCAAAACCATGAAAAAACATAAAATTGCTTTTTTGTCTAAACTGTTTATTGAAAAGTTAATTTGATGAAGTCTGGTTGGTGGATGAAAGTGCTTATTATAAATAAAGCTGAGTAATTTCAGTGACTAAACCTATTTGAGTTTATTTCCTCAGTGTTTTCACAGAAGAGGAATTAAAATCTGAAGTTTTAGAGTGTTTAATACTGTTGCTTAATACTTTACTAATATGGTACCATTTTTTCATTTTTCACAAATAACAAGGAAGTGAAGTCAGTTCTCTACTAAGATGGGACAGCTATCTCTAGCATCTCTGTTGTGAATAAGCTACAGGACTATAGCATGTTACACATGCAAGGAAGTTATGTCTTGGTGAAAAGATATATTTATAGAAAAGACACTTTTATAGCTTAATGGTTAATGGTGTGCGCAGCTTAACAAGTGTCTGTGTTCATTCCCATGATAATTTTTAGCCCATGCATTTGTGTACAAATAACTCAGATTTGGGCAAAATAAGGATATGTTAGGACTTATTAGTTGTTGCCACTATCTGAGAGGACCATGGATGGCAAATCAGTGGCGAATTTGCTGTTTCCCATCCATTCATCCAAATTATGCTTTAAGAGAGTAAGAGAAGTACTTTGTTTTATAAGGCATGGAAGAGAGTTCCATATAAGCAGTATTCTCTGTGATACAAACCTGTCTTTCCAACATGTTCGATTTATTTTGCAAAAGAGTCTGAGATCTCTTAACTGGGTGTTTATGCTATCATTGGACTTGTGAATGTGTAACAGGTTTGAAAGAATAGGGTCTGCTGAGTTTAATTTATTAATTTATTTATTTATTGACATTTGATTCTCGGGGAAAGTCTGACTGGGTAGAAGCTCATTTTCAGTGGAGGCCCGGGGAGAAAACCTCCAAATTATTATAAACATTTTAAGAACAATAATTTTACCATCATCAAAAATAAAACAAAAACATCCTATAACAAATTAGACATAATATTAAAACAATGGTTAAGAGTCGAAACAAGATTAATGACAATCATTTAACATTAAAAGAAATTTTAGACAGTTGGTAGGGACATTAAAGGTTATGTTAGTGTACTATAAATAGGAATTGCAAGATGAAGTGAGGGAAAAACAGGCTTATTGCATATTTAGAGAGAAAGTCAGGGAAGAGAATTAGATAGCAGCAAGGAATTAAGTGAAGAAGGGAGAGTAATGAGGTATAAGGAATAACAAGGTACTTGTTCACATTTAGGGATATAGTTTATCCTGGTTTTGAGCAAGAACAGAGACAGATTTTAGCTAGGAAGTCTTTCAGAGTGATTTTGAAAGACCAGGAGGGTGGGTTTAGACCTGATGGATACAGGTATGGAGTCCCAGGCCTTAGCAACCTTGCACGAGTATAGACAATGTCAAGCACATTTGCTAGGTTTGTAGATAGAAAGGATGGTGAAAGAGGGCAAAATTCTTGGCTAGGCTTATAAGAGCCTCCAGGCCAATAGCCTAGTATCATCCTATGACCCTAAGACTTTTTGGTCACTGACTTGGCACATAGTTGTGCTGAATGTTTTTTAGTGCTGGACAGGCAGATGGACACTGGATAACATTATAGGTGGTAAGACGTTGTGTATATGTTAATTGATGTGGCAGTTCTAAACAATTTAGGCTTTTCAGTGTTATACAGTGGTTGGTTCTGAAAGGGGTATGTGCTGCAAATTTAGCAACGTTGTTATATCATTGTTCAGGTTTCAATTTTTGTGAAGCCTGGAGGTTAGTAAGGATGGGAGTGTCATAAAGCAGGGTGGAGAGGAGAATAGTAGTGGCAAGTGTAGTTTTAGTTGTATTGGAGAGAACATTTTTCACTCTGTAAAGCAACTCTAGTTTTTGATGAGTCTTATGCAATTTTGTATATGCAGGTCAAATTTAAGATTATAATCCACTATCACCCCTAATAGTTTGATATGAGAAGTGACTTCAATGGCTGTATTATCAAGAGAGATGACTTTAAATTTAGTATTTTCATGAGAAAAGGATTTAGAGAAAAGCAGTAGTAATTTGGTCTTTTTTGGGTTAGCATGAGTTTTGAGTTATGTTTCAGTGGCTGCTAAAGCTTCCTGAGTACTTTTTTTGAGAAGTACCACGTTGTCAGATGTACAAATGAAAGTGGAGCCATCTGCGTATTGTATTAGGGTGGGCTGTTGTGTGAAAGTATAAAGAGCATTGCTAAAAATGTTAAAGAGGAGGGGACCAGGTAAAGAGGCTTGTGGCATACCTGTGGTGACTGGGAGGTAAGGACAGAGCATGGAGTGCCATTTTCCTGACTGACACCTATTGGACAGGTAGCTTTTGAACCACAGAAGGCTGAGCTGAGAGAGACCTAATGAGGACATTTGCTGTGACAAACTGTGTCGAATGCTTTAAACAAGTCTAGAAATTGTAAAGCAAAGGTTAATTTTAGTAGCCTGCATGATACTGAGAAAAAGGACAAAAGTTTAAGATGATCTGCATATTTTTTGAGATTTAGGGTTAGGAGTTTTTAGTGAGAAATTGTTGTGATCACTGCAGCTATGTAAGTGTTTGGACTGATAAATACCAAATGGATGATTGTATTTGATGATTTGCCTGCTAAGAACTGAGTAAAGTAGAATGATTGGATCCCTGGACCTGGTCTTTAGATATAAGCTGTGTCACTAAAAAACTTTCCTTACAATAATGGATACATAGTGATCAAAAAACAGTTCATTGTCAGCACAGATTCCTAGATCCCCTGACTAACAGATCAAATTTCAGCAATGTTTTGTTAATGTGATAGTTTCACCAGAAGTCATGCTTGCTGAATTATACAATTATAAACTTCTTTGCTTTTCGCTTCAGACCATGGTTTTGGCATCAGCTATTTGTTTTGAAAAAAACTATGTTGTAGGATTTTGGTGTCCTCTGGGGAGTTTATGAAGGCAACAAGTTTACAGTTCTGGGAAATAAATGCAGAATAGGGGTAGCCCAAAATAGGGGTGGCCCAAGGAATGAATCCTGGGGTACACTACAAGTTGATGGTCTTTTGGTGGGGATAGAGCCACTCACCCTAATTTCCTAGCTCCTATTTGTGAGCCAATTTTCCTATCCAGAAGTATCCCAGGGATTTATATTTAAATGAGAGGGTTTATCTATGATACCTGAGTGTAAGATGGAGTTGAATGCTTTTGCAAGGTCCAGATATAGAGTGTGTACTTATCTGCTCTCATGCATTGGCTCAGCAATGTTCTCAAAAAAAGTAACCCAGTTAAGTAGGTGGAATCTGCCCTAGCTCAATTTGGACTGGCTTGAGTCAAGAGATGGTAGGTTACCAATGTGCTTATTTATTAATTCCGTAAAGATCTTTCCTCTACCCTTACAAATGAGCCCTATCAGGCTTAGGGGTCTGTAATTACCAGGATCCGTTGAAGCCCAACCTTTGTGAAAAGGGATAACTGTAGCTGTCCTTCAGTCATCGGACATGAAGCCTGTTTGTAGTCTGATATTGAACAGCTTCTGCATGCAGTCTGATACGACATATTTCAGGCTGAGTTGTAGGCAGCCTGGTATACTATATGGCCCCATGGAAGTAGTATTCTTAGCCTTGGATAGCACCTCTATTCATGAGAGATTTGAGGGGAGGTACAGTTTCGGGTATGTGATCTAAAATATAGGAGGGAAAAGGGTGTGATGTTTGAACTAAAGTGGTCTTTTAGTAGATATTCTGTCTCCTCTAGGCCTGAGTCATTAAATATCCTTAACTATTAGCCATGCACAGTGTTGTACAGTATTTCTTGAAATTTCTAACCATTATAAAAAGGCATTGTGGTTAGCCTTTGGCTGAATAGCTATTTTTACCACTGACTTTGGTTGATTTGATGAAGATCTGGAATTATTTATGTTTAGCAATAGTTTTATTGGTATCTTGAAAGTTAAATTTATTTTTGCATGTAATGAGTTTGATTTTTTGGAGCCTATTTATATTATGGTTCTACTATGAAGGTTATTATATTTATTTCTGAGGGGGGCAGGTATGTCTACTCAGTTACTTACCTGTATATAGAATTTGGTGTTGCATGATTCCACAAAATCAGTGGGGTCATTAAGATGGAAGGGGTTTTTGAATTTAGCCAGGATGTAGTTCAGTTTTAGTAGATTAGCCTTGGCATAATCTCTGAATACTGAGGTATTGGAAGATGCTTCTGGCTTCAATCTTAAGGCGAATGAAACTGACTTGTGCTCTGATTTGAAAAGGGAGGAAATTATAATTGGTGGGGAGCAAATCTACCCCATTTTGTTAAAGACCAAATCCAGGCTTTTACCTGGCCCAGAGAGTTTGTACCGATGAAGTCTATAATTTTCTGTTCATACACATTTGAAGATGGAGAAGTCTCCCACTTAATGCAGGAGTAGTTGAAGTCTCCTAGGAGAATGGTGTTTGGCTTAATGTATAGGAACAGCATTCTAGTCAGGTAGGTGGTATGGACTGAGATGGACAAACAGGGGGGTCCTATAGTTAGCTATGATATCATAAGGAGTTTTGTTAATAGCAAGATGGGCATAGAGGAGTTACAGTTCATTAACTTGTCTGAGTCTGGAGGCAAAATGATTTCTTAAGAATGTGGAGATAGCACTTCCTTTATTGTCTACAGTGGTCAGCTTGATGGTGTGGTAGGCACTGAAATGCTGCACTGTTGAAATGCTCTCACTGGTGTTGTGGTGAAAGGCATGAATACATGCATGTTGTGATGAATCCCAGCACCTGATATGCAACTAACTGTGATCATCTCCTTGCACAGCCCTGTGAGTGATGCATCAGTGTGTCTCAGTACGGAGTCACCTACGATTAGGATTTTGGAATGTGTGGAGGTTTACCTTGTGGGCTTTTGAACTGTGTCATTGTGACTCTTAGACTTATGTTTCATGGGGGATGCTGCCTGTATTGTAAATTTCTGAGGCTGCTGAGGGCACTTGTTTTCTTAGATTACATTTAGGAAGCCTTTATTGTTTATGTAGTTTACTTTTAAGACCCACAGCATAAGTTTAGTGTGATGTGTTATGTGGCACTGATGACCGGCATGTTATTGTTTGTGGTGCCATTTGAAAGCTTTGTGTCTAATGTTATTATATAACTACATCACTCACACGCACTGCATCAGTTTTCTTTGAATAGTAGGTGATTGTCAGTAAACATGAGACACTTGCTACAGTGGCTCAGGATGCCCATTTCAACCAAACTAGCTACAGGGATGATTGGAAAGTATAAATCCATGGTTTCAGGAGCTTACAAATGTGAACTGATGAGGGAGTACTGCCTATGACATTCAGAGCTTACTACTGGAGGTGCTGTCTGTCCAGTAATAGAGGTAGTGCTGGTCAGAACATATGTGCATGCAGCTATGAATCAGCGTTCCTTTGCTCCTTTTTTCAACAGAAGCATGAGGCCATGGCTTTGACATCAGTCATTTTTTTGTGTCAGTCCTTTCTGTAGGATATCAACATTGTTTGGGGAGCCAGTGATTGATCACAATTTACAGTCATCAGCAAAACTGGTCATTGGGTGGCTATGGTGGTGCAGCGGTTAGCGTTGTCAGCTCACAGCAAGAGGTTCTCCGGTTTGATCCTCGGCTGGGTTGCCTTCTGTGCAGAGTCTGCATGTCCTCCCTGTGGTCGCATGGGTTTCCTCCGGGTGTTCCGGTTTTCTCCCACATCCCAAAGACATGCTGTAGATGGATTGGACACTCTAAATTGGCCCTAGGCATGAGTGCATGCATGTGTGTGCCTTCTGTGGAAGGATGGGCACAGGGCTGCAACTCAACACTGTAAAACTTCACAGCCAGTCATGAGCAGACAGGTGATCCACTGTGGTGACCCCTAACTGGGAAAAGATGGAAGAAAAAGCAAGCCTGGTCAGTCAAAGGCCATCTATATTTGCCTTGAAATCTGAGATGTATACTGCAAATAGGAGGGGGCCCAGCACTGAACACTGTGGCACTCCATTGGTGAAGCCCTCTTGCTGGATGTGGATTCTTCCACTGTAATAACATGTGTCCTATCCATGTTCCATTTGGATACCCATCTGGTGACGCAGAAGTTTATGTCAAATTTTATGAGTTTATCTATAATACCCAAGTGGAGTATTGTGTCAAATACCTTGGCCAGGTCAAGATAGGTGGTATGCACTGTCTTATCCTCAACCATGGCCTTCATAACCTTCTCAAAGAAGTCCACCAGACTAAGCAGACAGGACCTGCCCTTGATGAAGCCAAACTGAGTTGGGTCTAGAGTCTAGAAATGTCTTATGTCATTGTTAATCAGATCCAGTATTTCCCTTTCCATAAGCTTGTATATAAGACTAGTCAGACTGAGGATCAGTAGATTCCTGGGTCCGATGATGGCCCTCCTTGTGCAGAGGGATGTCTGTTGCTGTCCTCCACTCTACTGGGACAAAGCCTGTCTGGAGACTGTGGTTAAATAGTGATCCAAGTGGTTCTGCTAGGTCATGTTTCAAATGATTTAATAGACAACCTGGGATTCCATCAGGGCCCATTGATGCTGCATTTCTAGTTTTAGAGAATGTAGTGATGACCTGCTTTTCATGATAACAGGTAGGGGGTATTTCATGGGAAGTGAGGTAATGAGAGGTGAAATTTGAGCTGAATTTATCAGGCAGCAGGTTTGCTATTTCTTCTGGCTCAGTATAGGCAGTGCCATCCTCAATCAACACAGCACATTCTTGAGTGTTTCCCTTAAGATTTTAGGTCTAACTAAACATTGCTTTGTGGTTATCCTTTGCTTGGAAGGCTATTTTAATTTCCTATTTAGATTTTGAAGACTTGACTAGCTTCCTGATTTGTCTGTTAAGACTAATGAGGGATATTTTTTCCTCTTGTGCACCATCCCATTTACTTCTCGACAGAAATGTCTTCATTCTGTTGTATAGACTACTTATGCCAGGAATCCACCAGGGTGACTTGTTTTTCTGGCTAGACGTGGGTCTAGTTCAGTCAGGCACTGCTGTTTCTGTGCAGTTGTTTAAGCAGTTGTACAAGGCATTCATGTATATTTCTGCAGATGCTTCCATGTTTTTGGGATTACCTATCCTATCACTTAATAGAAGGTAGTTTGCCTTGGAAAAAGGTCTTTAGGGTTTTAGGATTTCATTGGGGGTTCTACCATTACATTTATTTCAAAGTAGACAAATTTATGATCCAAACTTACCAATAAAGACATGACCCTGGGGGTTGCAATGCTCCCCCATGTTTGTGAGTACTATGTCAAAGATATTTGAGCCCCTAGTTGGACTGCAGACTAGCTTTTCCAGAGCATTTGCATTGACAAAGTCCAGGAATCTCTGAGTTAGCAACTTACTGGTCATTTATGTTTCCCATTTTATGGTGGGGTAGATAAAATTGCCCACGATTAGTATGTTGGGCTGAAAGGTAAGTGATTCTAGATACTTCAGGTATGTGGAGTGATTTTCTTGGTTCATGGTTGGGGACCTGTAACTAATGATAATATGGTAGTGGATTTTGGCTATGGTCAGCTGGACATGGAGTACTTCAAGTGAGTCATCTTGCTTGGCCAGTGTTGAGGTGTGATTGCTTTTTATATAAATGCAAACACCTCTTTTCATCTTTTCATTTTTTTTTTCTTTTCAGAGGGTGATCTGAATGTGTGATAGGCATTGTAGCTTTGCACTGCTGGGGTTCTTTCCACAGACTTGAACCACATCTCTGCAATTGCACACACATCAGCATTCTCCAGAGTGAGAAAAGCTTCCAGGGAGTGCAGTTTCTTGTTAAGCATTGAGCAGTAGTTCTTTCAGCTTGGCATTAGAAGAACTTGCTATGTTGATAGGTCTGTTGGTTTGGCACTGCCTAAAAAAGGCACTATGGAGGTGATTAATGCGTTGGCCAGTGTTCAAAAACATAGCAGTAACAGGTGTGCACCATCTTTGGCAAAGCAGGGTAGACAGTTGATCATGTCGTCCCAGGCTGAGAAATACTGCACCCTTTGGAATGACACCACTAGCTAAGACAATTATTGAAGTAAATAATTTCCTGTTTGTATTGTGGTATTATTCTCGAAGAGGGTAGAATGCTGCTCAATTCCAGGGTCATACATATCTGTAACATATATTCAGAGTGGTCCATCATGTCTCTCTTCTATGTCTTAGGTCATTCACACTCATATGGGCTAGGACTGAGTCATACTGGTACTTGTGGTTGAGTGACCTGAGCGCCTGCTTGATATAACAAGTCCTGGCTACTGACATGTAACTGCCTGTAACCCTCTCATTATCCAACCTGGTGAGGGGGCATTTGTGTGTCTCACAATTGAGTTGATGTTTGAATATGTAGTGTTTCAACTTGCTTGTGGGGACACTGTGATGTGTATTTTTATGTGTAGTAGCTGGTACTGACTTGGATCTGTTTGCATGTGGTTTCTGAAGCCAGCGTACAGAAGGCCTCTGAGGTTTTGGTAAATTACTTGTGAGTACCTCAGCATATGTGGATTTATGTGTTGAAACCTTATTTACTGAGAGAAATAATGTGTGTGTGTATTGACAACTTGTTTGTTATTTGATTTGTCAGTATGTGAGAGTTGTGTCTCAATTTTCATAGTGCAACTACATCTCTCACATATTGTGTTTGTTTCAGAATTAAGTTGTTGTCAGTATACATGAGATAATTAGAAAACCAACAAACAGCAGGCAGCAACGAAGCAAAGACAAACCACAGGAACAGGATACAGCAAATTTTTATTCCGGTACCTCGGCACAAACGCCTTCAAAGGAATAATCATGAAAACACCAGGTGCATCTTATATACTAGTGCAACCCATCAATCAATCAATAAATCAATTAAAAACAATAAATCAGCTCCAAAGAATTAAGGGTACAATACATATGTATGTACAAGAAATATGAATACAAAACTATTCACTTCAAACAGCAATGATAAATAACTAATATTACTGAATGTTTAAATTTATTCCCAAATTCAAACCTCTAGGCTTGAGAGTACCAAACTTTAAAATGAATCTGCTTTCCAGATTTAGCAAACTCTGCAAGAAGTTACCACCATGATGCAAATTTGGTTTGGCTAAAGCACAGAAAAATAACAAATCCATCAAACCATCATGTGCTACCTGAAAATGTTCAAAAATGGGGCTATCCATCCTGGCATTACGGACATCGCCAATATGTTCTAAAATGCATATTTTCAATTGACATTTAGTTCGACCTATATAGTATTTAGGTGGAACACATCCACAACCAATGATATACACTACACCACAGGATCTGCAGTTAAAGTTGTTTTTAGCAATATATTTAACCCCATTAATAGTGCAACCAGATAGATTCCTAACTTTAACACAAACTTTGCATTTTCCACATTTAGGCATGCCATAATGAAAACCAAAATCAAAACTGGAACCATCAGAAATCAAGTGTTTAGGTTTTAGAATTTCTTTTAGGTTGGCATACCTGCCATACGAAAAAGAAACATGATCAGGAAATAAATGACCTATGTCCTCATTTTTGTGAACAATAGGCCATAAAAAGTCTACAATCTTTCTTAAAATACCAGAAAAGGGAGAATATTTCGTAACAAAAAATAACTTATCATAATTAGTACATAAATTATTATTATGACCAAAATTTTTACAAGAAACCTTTGTTGCTTGATTCTCCTTAGAATTAGGATTTAATAATCTAACACAACTCTTCCTGATCAGACTTTCGGAATAACCCCTAGTGATCAATCTTTTAAAAAAACACTTGCAAATTCTGATTCCAAAAAAATATTCTCAGAAGTGTGTTCCTGTATGCGTTTAAATTCACCGTAAGGGAGTGCCTCAATCAAATGTATAGGATGTGCACTAGTTGCATGTAAGAAATTATTAGAAGCTACATCTTTCCTAAAAGGTCTAAATTGAACTAGTCCTTGTTGATCTACATACAACAAAATGTCCAAAAATTGGATTTCTTGTTGATTCACAATATATGTGAATTCTAATCCAAATTTATTTTGATGAAGACTAGCCATGAATTTCTCAAATTCTGAAATATCTCACTTGCAGATAAAAATTAAATCATCAATATATCTATGATAAGAAACAACACTTTTCTGAAAAAATTCCAACATATATAAAAAATTGGTTTCAAAATATGACATGAATAAAATGGCATAAGTGGGGGCAAAATTAGCCCCCATCGCAGTCCCCTCTTTCTGAAGAAATACTTTATTATCAAATAAAAATAGTTATGAGTAAGTGCAAACTCCAAAAGAGAAATGATAAATGAAGTGCGTGGACCCTCTCCCAAAATTTTGATAATTGGTTCCAAACCAAAATTTGCACTAATGTTAGTGTATAAGGCCTTCACGTCAACTGTAGCCCAATAATAACTAGAGTCCTATTTGAAATTTTTTATCAAATCACAATACTGATTGGTGTTACTAATATGAGAGGCTACATATTTAAGTTCTTTTTTTAATATGCTATCTAAAAATATACCTACACACTCCAAAAAACCTCCACAACAGGACACAATAGGGCGGCCAGGGGGGTCTTGAAGATTCTTATGTATATTAGGTAATGTATAAAAGGTGGGATCCTTAGGATTAGCAACAAACAAACTTTTAACATCTTTCCTACTTAGGAAACCTAACCTTTCACCTCTCTCAAGAACTTCCAAAAGTGCAGAATTATATTCATTAATGGGATTCTTGGGTAGTTCAACATAGACATGATCATTACATAACAAATCATAATTCATTTTCAAGTAATGACACTTTTCCATAACTACACACTTACCACCCTTATCAGCAGTGCAAAAAGCATATTTTTTGGAAGCTTCCTTCATAACTTTAAGAGCACACCATTCAGATTTACTAAGATTGAAAGTGATGTATTGCTTTGAGGTTTTGATAAATTACTTGTGAGTACCTCAGCATATGTGGATTTATGTGTTGAAACTTTATTTACTGAGAGAAATAATGTGTGTGTGTATTGACAACTTGTTTGTTATTTGATTTGTCAGTATGTGAGAGTTGTGTCTCGATTTTCATAGTGTAACTACATCTCTCACATATTGTGTTTGTTTCAGAATTAAGTTGTTGTCAGTATACATGAGATAATTGCAATATTGCCTCAGGATGTCAACGTCCACCAGGCTGGCTACAGAGATAGTAGAAAAGTGCCTACCAATGGTTTCAGGTTTATTACTACAGGTGTAACCAGGGAGAACAGTGGGTAGATTTAACTGGACTGGGATGATAGCACAATGATGAAGAATGGGTGCTACACTCAGTGTGAACTGCAGCTATCCAACAAGGTGATGCTGCTCTGTGCACAATTCAAATGCTCCTAAGGCAGCAAGAAGACTGAGGAAGGCTGCAGAGATAGTTATTCTAAGGGAAATTTTAACTTGAAAGTATTTACATCTATACAGGGCACTGCTAACCACTGCTGTACAAAGAACAGACAAGCACAAATACTGGTCTTTTAAATAATAAGAAAATCAAGTTTTACAACAGCAAGACCTACAAACCAATCAGGAAAACATACAAATAAGCTTTCAACCAACAGCCCCCAACTCAGGAAGGCTTGTTAGAGCACACGCCTGCCTAAAGAGTGCTCTCAGAAAACCTTCTTAATTTAAAAAATACTGGTTTTAGAGGCCACGTATAGGGAAACCACACACTCTAGATACTACATGAAAGAATACAATTACAAATAAAGCTTTTTCTTAAGCTGTTTTATTTTGACCAAAAATGCAAAAGACCCTGCAGAGACATTTACAACCTTAAGCATTTCCTATAGTCGCTACTCTTCAGTCCACCATCTAGCCCATGGCTATTCAGCCCAGTAAAGGTATGTCTATTCAGCCAGCCTAGATGTTATCTTTGTTCACTGGTGCCAACCACATCCTAATGCAGCACTCTGTACCAAGGATTGGAAACTCTCTGTTACACTGGCAAGTTCCTGTATTTATATCTGCTTTATGTCTGGATGTAATTAAGTACTACAACAGCAGTGCAAAGGGTTCAGCTTAGAAACTCTACTAACGTGCAAGAAATGTAGCAAATAATATAGGAGTCTTACAAAATAAAGTAAAATAATCAGTAGAAGTGCATAATGATACTTACTATCATTCGGTTATCAGTGGACAGCTAAAGATGCAGCAGATTCTCAAGTGAAGTAGCCAAGCAAGACCTGCTCTGTGGAATTGATCACAAACCTACACAAACAGTGGGCTTATATAAAATAAGAAAAACAAGTTTTTCAACAGCAGGGCCTAAAGACCAGTCAGGAAAGCACACAATAAGCTTTAAACCAGCAGACCCTAGCTCAGATAGGTTTTCTAAAGCACGTCTGCCACAATGGTACAGTCAGAAAACACTCAAAGTAAAAATGCTGGTTTTAGATCTCAATTGCAGGGAAACCACATAATCTAGCTACTACAGTCATTTAAAACTAGCAGACACAATGTAACTAAGTATTACAGCAGCCTTGGAAACAGTTCAGTTTTGAAATTCTACTAAAGTGTGAGAAATGTAACAACCATGAAATGGAAAAGTCTTATCAAACTGATGATAGCCAAGAACTTTTAATACTCCAACAAAAAAACAAAAAACAAAAACAAACTAAGGTGAAACAGAATTTAAAATAAAACAGACTGTAATACATTAGCTGCAAAAATCAAAAAATAATAGAAGCATTCACATGCACTCACAAAAATATACAGAAAAATGTATACACATATACAGAAAAAACATACATGTGAATACAGTTTCATATACACATGTTCTGATCATTCTGCATGAATTTAAGTGACTGTACTCATGGTTATGTTTTATTTACACAAAATAAAATAAGTGTGTGTGTGTGTGTGTGTGTGTGTGTGTGTGTGTGTGTGTGTGTGTGTGTGTGTGTATATATATATATATATATATATATATATATATATATATATATATATATGTGTGTGTGTGTGTGTGTGTATATATGAGATTATCAAAGTTCCGAAACTTTGAAATTCATATGGTTGAGACTATCCCCTGGATTCTCTATTCCCTGCATGGCGTGCATGATTAGTGCAGGAGCTCTGACAGGCAATATGTCTTCCGTGCGATCCAGGAACAGCCTGCAGGTGCGTGCACGAGAGCTCCTGCACTAATCATGCACGGACTAAGCCCTGGTATGCAAATCACCTCATTTCCAGGAGAAATCGATGCAAATGAGGTGATTTTGCAATCCATGAAGCTTGCAATAAACCATGTAAGACGAGTGCTATCTGCAGAAATGTACTCGCTTAGTAACCGAGTACATTTCTACAAAATCTGAAACGGAGCTATGACAGTTCCAAATAAAGGATGCATATCATTGAGGAAGCATAGCAATGGTCAAGTAAAGGCCATTGGCATTGCAAACTGTTTAAAAAATAAAAAAATCAACATTTATTATTTTTCCACCAATCTCAGCTGTTTAAGCATAGGACAGCGGTGTGCAAATGGGATCGGAGGGAAAATAATAAAATAAACATAAAATAAGCATTCTAACTAAAATCAGTATTCTGCCATGCAAGTCAATGAAAGGCAGAAGACAACCGGGACAGTGAGTAATGGTTGCTAAGAGGGGAGGCTCAGTGTGAGACATGTAACTAGCAGGCAGTCCTATGCAAATGAGGGGAAGGATAGTGAATCCCAGTTTCCCCAGCATGTGAGGCAGGTCCCAATAGTGTAAGAGTATGAATAACTGGGTGCAAGACTAGGATATAGGTGACATCATGGGGGGTGTAAGGAATACTGTAAGCGGATTGGTGCCCTGTGGCTCGGGATTGCTCCTAGCTTAGCTGTGTTAAGCTAGGGGGTGTGTCTAAATCTGCCTAGCACTCTTTACAAAGCCTAAGCGGGTTAAAGGAAAAAAAAGTTAAACCAGGAAATAGCAGCAGTGTGCACATTTGAGCACTCTGTTTGTGTAGTGCTCACATGAGCTTAAACAGGAAGGCAATGGGAAGGGAAAACAACAGTAGGAAGGTAATCAAGGAGAACTAGCTTAGCTGGCAGATGAAGTGTATCAGAATCAGCCAATTACACAGCAAAACAGCCCAGCCCAGAACACTACTATAAACTAAGCAAACACCTTTCCCACACTCTACACCACCGTTGTATACAAGCGGGGGAATTTTAACAAACAAACTTACAAAATGAGAAGGGCTGCAGCAGGCAACATAGAACAACATGTGCAAGAGGCTGATGGTGGTGAGGATGTGAATGCTGCCGAACAACCCACAGTGAGGAGACAGAAAAGAGTGTACAGACCCAGGGTAACATAACAAGGGCTACATGAACTGGAGATAGTGGAACGCTATAGGGTGGACAGAGACCTCCTACAACAAACTGTTGAGCTGTGCTGGCCACACCTGACACACCAAACTGGCCGAGGGGAACCCATCCCAGTGGATACCAAGGTATGTGTAGGCCTAAGTATACTAGCCACAGGTACCTCCCAAAGCACAACTGGGGATATCATGGGGATCTCACAGGCATCAGCATCCAGATTATTCCACCAGTTCCTGGATGCCATGTCAGCACATGTAAGTGAGCACGTATATTTCCTCAACACACGTGAGGTGTTGACCAGCAATATGCTTCTCTTCCACCAAATAGCAGAATACCCTGGGGAAGTGGGTACTATAGACTGCATGCACATATGCATCAAAGCACCACCTGGTGAGCAGGGTAGGGCCTACATCAACCGAAGGGCATCCCCTCCATCAACTGCCAGATCGTATGTGATGCCCAGGGCATTATAATGAATGTGTGTGCTGGATGCCCTGGAAGCTATGACGGTTCACACATATGGCATCTGACGCAGCTGTACCAGAGATTTGCCAATGTGGACATCCCCTACGGTCACCTAGTGGGGGATGCTTGGTACACACTAGAGCTGTGGCTCATGACATCCATCAGAAATGCACACACACCTGAACAACAACGCCATAATGAGGCACACGCACAGGCCAGCCATATAACAGAGCATGTGTTTGGGATGCTCAGGTCATGTTTCCAGTGTGTGGACACATCCAGTGGAGCCTTGCAGTATTCGCCAGCTACATGTACCCAAATTGTCATGGTATGTGCTATGTTGCACAACATGATCCTGCAGAAACAGCTGCAGCAGGAACAGCATGGGGCAGGGCCACACAGACCCCCACCAATGCCAAGGTCTGCACAGGCAGAGAGTGGCTCAGAGGAGGAACAACCTGAGCCTGCCCCAGTAGGCAGAAGAAAGCATGCCCCAGTATGCCCTGGCCTTATTAAAGAGGCAACGCATAGCAAATGCATTGACACAGTAGGGACCCAGAGAATGACACCTCTCCCTCTTTCGCACACACAGTAAAAGGGATGCCAAACATGACACTACCTGTGTTCAAGCATGTACAGGGAGTGTACTATGTGCATCCAACATAGGCAGCCCTCCAGCACCATCCGGACACCCTCAAGGTAAGTCAATCAACCTACCAATTGCCAAATGTAGTATAATGTGCTGTTACCTGTAGCTATGGTATGGATGTAAGCATGTAAGGGAATTGGGTGGCCGAATGTTATGGCAGTAGACAGTAGACACCCATAGTGGCACCATGACATCTGTAACACATACTGGAGTCACCATAGTAGCCAGTACTACATAGGGTGACAAACCCACTGCAGGAAAAGGGCTGAGCGACATGTGTGTCCATAAGACCCACACATAGTCAGGAAGGTTCACATACCCAACAACAGTCTCAGCCAGCAGGACAAGTGTAGACAAACCCAAACAGAGCCTGTGCCATGGCCCCAGAATGATGGCTATGGTTAACCTCCCCCCTAGGCCTACACAGACAGACCACAGCAGGACAGGCAGTGGGATGTTAGTTTTGAAGGGTAGGAAGTCACATAATAATATGTGGGGCAACCAAAGGCATGACCTGTAGTACACTGGTATGCCTCTAGTCAGCATGATAGCTAGCAATACAAAATGAAATGGAGTACCTAACATACCAGTACAGTCATAGCAAATGTGTACAAGTGTCACGTGTGCCCCCCACATCCTACATAGTAATGTAATAACAGTCAGGTGTGCCCCCCCAATCCTGTGTAGAAATGTAGAAATAGTCAGGTGTGCCCCTCATCCTACATAGTAATGTAATAACAGTCAGGTATGCCCCCACCACTCCTGTGTAGAAATGTAGAAACAGTCAGGTGTGCCTCCCCCCCGCTATACAGAAATGTAGTAAGAGTCAAAGCCAAATGATTGATGGATACCCTGCAGAGACAGCAGGCTACCTGTTGGTGTACAACACAAAGGTCAGCACTACACCACAAACTACCTGAACACGATCCACAAATACAATACAGATGGCCATACTGGGCATGCTCACACACCTACAGAAATGAAGGCAATCTCAGTCCACTACATACTGAAAGGTTATACTGGGCATGCTCACACACTTTAATACATGAAGGCCATAACTGCAAACACCAGTGGACCAGACATATCTGGCAGTTGCAGTTGTTAGTGCAGACACTTATCAGTATGCACCACTCATGCCTTGCACACACAGTGGATAGGAATACAGACATATATGTCAGGACAACACACTAATATAAGCCAAAGGTAGATGTACATAAATGTGTGGAAGAGGGTCACTGTGACAAGGAGCCATCCAGGCCTGTCTCACCCAGCACACAGTCAAAGGGCCCCAAACACATGAGGTGCAGATGTCACCCACTGCAGATACTAGCCACCAGTATCTGTCAGCACTACAGACTATGTGATGCATGTGCCAGCTGTGCAACATGACTGTACAAGGAAGTAGTCATCTAGTAGCTGTATAAACGTACCTATGACATATGACCCCGTGTGTGCCCGCATGAGGCGTGTCAACCCCTAGATGAATGGGTTATGGCCCATGTACACACTGCCTTCCCCACAGCCCTACTATGATAAGCCTGCTGAGGTCATCCAATGTAAAATACACCTTTGGGAGAGCTGTAGTCCAGTAATCTCCGTAGCACATCCTGTAACTACATACTGCTGTAGTGTGATAAAGTAGTTAGGTAGGTGTTGTAACCCCAGATCTAGCAACTGTGTGTGTGTGAGTGTGTGCGTGTGTGCGTGTGTGCGTGTGTGTGTGTGTGTGTGCATGTGTGTGTCCATCTGTCTTTGACTGAGTAGAGAACAATGCTTTTTAGAGTACTCACACTCCTTGCAAGTCATATACTCAACGCTGGCAAGGCTGCTGATGTCACCCACCTAGAAATACACCTCAGAGAAGACTATAGCCTTATAATCTTTATAGCGTGTCCTGTAATTGCATACTGCTGTAGTGTGATAAAGTAGTTAGAGAGGTGTTCTAACCCCAGACCTGGCAACTGTGTCTATATGTGTGTGTTTTTCCGTCTGTCTCTGACTGAGTAGAGAACAATGTTTTTTAAGAGTACTCACACGTTTTACAAGTCATATACTCAACTTTGGCAAAGCTGCTTATATCACTCACCTGGAAATACACCACTGGGAAGGTTTTAGTGCTGTAGCACATCCTGTAACTGCGTACCGCTGAAGTGTGATAAAGTAATTAGGTAGGTGTTGTAACCCCAGACCTGACAATTGTGTGTGTGTGTGTGTGTGTGTGTGTGTGTGTGTGTGTGTGTGTGTGTGTGGAGTCCACCTGACTGAATAGAGAACAATGCTTTATAGAGTACTCACACTCCTTACAAGTCATATACTCAACTTTGGCAAGGCTGCTGATGTCACCCACTTAGAAATACACCTCTGGGAAGGTTGTAGCCCAGTAATCTCTGTAGCGCATCCTGTAACTGCGTACTGCTGTAGTGTGATAAAGTAGTTAGGTAGGTGTTCTCACCCCAGACTTGACAACCATGTGTCTGACTGATTAAAGGACAATGCTTTTTAGGGTACTAAAACTCCTTACAATTTATATACTCTACTTTGGCAAGGCTGCTGATGTCACCCACCTAGAAATACACCTCTGGGAACATTGTAGTCCAGTAATCTCTGTAGTGCATCTGATAACTGCATACTGCTGGAGTGTGATTTAGAACTGAGGTAAGGTTCCTTCCCCAACCATGGCAGTTCTGGATGTTTTGTGTGTGTTTCAATGTCTGTGTAGAGAGAAATAGATTATAGGCCGGTCACCCGCGGTACATTTGAACATTTGAAGTGCCCTACTTTGGCAATCCTGCCAATGTCATTCCTTGTGAAATATACCTTTGGGGAAGGAGTTCTTTAGTAATCCCTGTGGTGTGTCCTATAACAGCTTCATGCTGTAGTGTGATATAGAACTTGGTCATGGGTTCTATACCCATACATGTTGGTTGTGGATGGTTTGTGTGTGTCTCACTGTCTGTGTAGAGAGAAATGCATTTTAGGCTACTCACTCGCAGTACATTTGAAATGCCATACTTTGGTAATCCTGCTGATGCCACTCCTTGTGAAATAGACCTTTGGGAAAGGAGTACTCCAGTAATGTCCATGGCATGTACTATAACTGCATAATGCTGTAGTGTAATAAACTAGTTAGGTATGGGTTCTACTCCCACACATGACAGGTGTGTGTGTTTGTAACTTGTATCCTGTGTAGAGGTGGTTGTGAGTGTGTGGCCAATGTGGAGCATGTTTTGCATATTTCTTATATGGTAGTCATACGATATATCACAATGTTAATTGTACTGGGATAACAGATGTTAAATAGGTGAGAGGCTAGGGTGCAAAACCGTAGTCATACATGTGACATCAAGTCAGACAATCACAGTTAGCAACCCCAGTATTACCCATAGCACACTCTCAACCCATGTCTCATACACACACACATGCCTAGACAACAGCTAATATGTGGGCAGTACACTGCATACTGGCCACAGATAGTAACTATGGAGTGATAGCAGTCAGCTACAGAGTGCATGTCACCCTGCCCATCTGTCCAATATGCATGTACATGCAGACAGTGCACCACCCCAATGGACACCTGCACCACCTGTGGTGCCTTCACATGTGAACCACAAAGGACATACCATGCCTGATAACATGCCCTGTATGGACAGATGCCACTGACACCAGGGAATGCTGTTAGCATGCTATCAATGTAGGTGCAGGGTAAACCTGCTGCCCATTACCAGTACCTTCCACAGGTGGGCAAGACTGGCACATCTGATGATAATCTGTGTTCAGAACATTGGCCAGACACCCCAGGTACAGTTCCACATGTCACTGTACATGCATGTGGGAGGTGTGCACATCCTAGACTCCATCCATGTCATGGAGTAAGGAACACATACATGGCAGGGGATGCACAGAATTGGCCACACACAATAGCCACCCAGGTGACTGGATGGGGGAGACAATACCCACCTGTGTGTGCAAATGCAGAAATGACAGATCTGAGCCACAAAGCAGATCATTGTCATGTGGCCTGATGCCAAGGTATACCCATCACGTACCTTTGTATAGCCTGCTGGCACAGTTGATCACCACACACCCATGCAGACATGCACCCATACATGTCAGTACTGGCATCCAGTGTGTTTGTGTGTCTGTTGTATGGTGCGTATGTCCACATCCACACTCAACACAACCCCCTAGGCATATTGAAGCATGCTGTCTGATGTCTGATACCTCCTCATAATCTTTGCCCATACAACCTCCGTATGACCCTTGTGGTGCATGTGATACCTGCACATTGATGTGTTGTGGCAATCCCACTAGTGATGAGTTGTACTCCTGGCCCTGCCAAGTGTGTCGATGTGTGTGTGTCCCTGTGAGAGTGCGGCTGTGTTGAAGCTGGCTCCTGTTCATGCGGACAGGCACGTGTATGTCACCTACCGTATATCTACTGTATCACTGTTGCAGATGTCACTCACCATCACATAAATGTTCTGAGTGCTCCACAGCAGGTAACCCATGTGGTACATCCAATAACTGCATCAAATTGTGATACCACTATATAATTGTCAGGAGTTTGATACCCTGTGCTGGTAGGTGTGTGACACAAACATGTATTTGCCTCTGTCTGTCTCACCCACTCCCTCTCTGTGGATGTGGAGACCCACACCTGCTTTGCTTAGGCAGCAGCATGTGTATTTTAAGTGATGCTCATGATCAGCTGATGGCCTCTGCATGAATTGCAGCCCTCTCCTAGCTGATTGCATGTGAAACAGCTGTGGTAACATTCCCATAGCCAAATGCATTTAAACACACTCCAATATCTAGGAACATCATGGTGGTGTTGGCTCTTTTAATTCACTGTGAGCAGGAACTATATCTGTTATTTGGCAAACAGCATTTCAGATGGATTGGGGATTTACCTCTAACAACATACACTGTGGAAAGAGGGCAACAAACAGAAGGGGGATGTGCCTGACCTGACTACAGGCTATAAGTGCTGCTATACTGCATTAGGAGTAATGTTGGTTTAACAGTGTTTGTCTGGATATGGCTGTCATACATGTCGCAATAACTGCCATGTCAGTTCCATGTATATGAGGAATCCCCATATGCAGGGCCATCTGCAGACTAGGCAGTGTTGTACCCTTGGTTTCATGTCTTAGCCATGGAGCATGTATCTGTGGAATGCAGAAGGTAGTGTGAGGATTGCAGTCTGTAGATGGTGAAGGCCATGACAGTTACTGACTTCATATCCCTCATAGGACATATGATGCAACAAACCCTGTTACAATGGCAAATGTATGAGGTTATCACATCAACATGTCTATATTGGCCCTGTGTATGTACTGTCAGCCACACCTCTGCCAACCTTTTTACATATGTCATGCATGAAGTGGTGCATATGTGCTGTACACCATAAACAGTGTCATCATATCTGAAAACAAGCCAGTGATATATCTGATTGCTACACGTTATGTACAGTAGGGATTATATTTTATGACATAACCTGGACATTATGTGGCTGTTTGTACAGTACTGAGGTCTGTGTAGTGATGGTGAATGTTGGCAGTGTGTGTATTGTTAATATGTACTGTAGCCTATGTACAGACTGTGGTAGATGTCATTGTTCTAGTTCCCCATCTATCTGATGTTACCTGCTGCCTCACTGTATGGTACCATTGTGGCGTACATGTTTGTAGGGCCATACACACACATCCCATACCACAGACAGCCATCAGACCAAACTGTGTAGCAGCCCAGTATATGTAGGGTCATTCTGTGAGTGGCACATATGAGGATGATGTAGAATAGATAGAAAATAGAGATCCCCTACATGGAAGTGATTGCATGGCTATAAACTACATGAATAAACAAAACAGGATAGCCAGAAACTGTTGTTGTGTCTTTTGGCTTTTCCCAGTTAGGGGTCGCCACAGCAGAACTTTGGTCCGCTAATGATTGGCAGTAGATTTTACATGTAGAGTTGCCAGCTCTGACGCACAACCTTCAATGAAGGTACGCCCATTCACGCATGTCTCAACACAGAAGACGCTTTAGCTGAGAATCGAACAGGACAACGTCTTACTGTGAGGCGACAATGCTACCACAGCACCACCACTGCAGTATGATAGCCAGCAACTGTACGATGTGTAATTACTTTAATAAGACATAAAGCACAAGAGATAACAGACCGGTTTCGGCTAAGAGGTTAACCTAGCCTTCATCAGTGTAACAAATACAGAACATCTTGTGATCATATATATACAATATCTTTAATTAATGTTGAAATGTTATTGGTGAGCTCAAAAATATTCATTCAAACCTGGGCTAAACCGCCCTCCTAATTTAACAATGCACTTCTTTTCCATAGCATTCAGTTTTGTACGCCAACCAGTTTTGTGATTTCTATCACCTGTTATCCTATCTATAATTGTAAAATGAAAAGTCGCTGTGGTATGTTGTAGAGCATGTTTAGACAAAATATTACTTATTCTTTAATGTCTGACATCACAAAGATGTTCAGAGATATGTAACCTGAGGGGTCTAGATGTTTGTCCAATATAAAATGCGTGGCAACTGCAGGTAGCCAGGTATATGACCCAATCTGTACTGCAATTTGCAAAACACTTGATATAAAATACCATGCTACAATTATTGCTTGAAAAATTTTTAGTTTTCAACACTCGGATACAATTGCTGCAGTGGCCACAAGCATCAAGGCATGCAGCCAATTAACTTCTCCCCGGAGATGCTAGTCTGAATGGTATCATGATAAGTAGATGGATACTGATGTATGAAGTGGCTGAAATCAGACCCAAAATTTTTCCCTTTCCTAAAAGAAAACTGGCATGTTTTGCCTAAATGTTGTGACAAAAGTTTGTCTGCCAGTAATATGTTCCAATGTCTTCTAATCACCTTTATTAACTTGTTGGTATTCCTACCATATGTGGTGGTAAAACGTAACTTGTTGGTTGTAGATTGTGGTTTCTGTTTATATTTAAGAAGGTCCTTCCTGTCAAAATTGGCAGCATAGTTGCTTGCTGTATAGACATGTCCCATGCTATATCCCCTTTCTTGAAACCTATGGACTAAATCATTGTGAAAATATTCAAATGAATTATCATCTGAACAGCTGCATCTCATCCTAATGATTTGTGACTTGGGAATATTTTTTGCGATGTGGGCTGGATGAAAGCTGGATGCGTGGAGTAGGGGGTTATATTCAGGGTATTTATGAAATACTTGTGTGTGTAAAGTATTATCATCATTCCTGGATATAAGTACATCCAAATAAGTGATTCTATCTAGATAGTAATTGATAGTAAACTGTAAACCCCACTTATTTTCATTAAAGATACCTGATAAATTCCATAAGGTATTCCACATCAGACCTCCACACCATCCAGCAATCATCCAGATACCTACGCCATATATCAATTTCCCCCAAGTAGATATTATGTGTAGTACCATAAATTATGTGTTCTTCTATGTAAGCCATGTACAAATATGTATATATAGGGCAAAAGATGCACCCAATTCCAGTGCCACACACTTGAAAAAAGCATTGGTTGCCATAAAAGAAAACATTCTTCATGAGAGCATGTTCCATCAAAATGATGAGGAAAGGATTAAAGCCGGGTTTGTATAAATTGTATTTTTGTAGCCAATATTCAATAGCATCCAGCCCTGCCCAATGTGGCATGTTTGTATACAATGAGCAAACATCTAATGTGCACAACAACCAATGGCCCTCAGTTTGCATATCACCTATTATATCCAGAAATTCTGTAGTGTCTTGAATTCTGGATCTGACCCATTTGAGTAATGGTTTGAGATATTTTGTCAAGAATTGTGATATTGGTTCAGTTAAGGACCCATTACCAGCCACAATTGGTCTACCTGGAGGATTGCGAAGATCTTTGTGAATCTTTGGTAAAAAAATATATATATATTGGCTGTTTGGATCTGGAACAGTGAGATGGATCAAGAGGCATTTTAGTATAATATCTGCCATCATCTAGTTGTCTTCGAGCTTCAGCATCATATTGTGACCAATTCATGACAACCACAGCACCACCTTTGTCCGCAGAAATGATTACCAAATTCTTATTATTGGCAAGTTCTTGTAAGGCCAACATATCAGACTTTGAGAAATTATTGCATCTTGCATGAGTCACATTTGAATTAAAATGCAGATCTTTGAGTACACTATTTTGAAAGAGACTCATGCAATTGTGCATCAGTGGAACAAAGGTGGATTTGTGGTATTTGAATGAGTCCCCAGTTGAGTAATCATTGTTACTATCACGGAAATGCACTTTAAGATTGAGCAATCTGCAGAATGCTATAACATCTTGTGCCAATACATCTTCTTGAATAAAAAAACAGGTATAAAAGAAAGGCCTTTATTTAACAATGCCGCTTGTGAACCTGACAATGTTACATCAGAAATGTTTAATACATTCGTTATGGCACAACTATTTACTTGTTCATCAGAAGTTCCATCAAACCCTCCATGTTTTTGATGTTTACAATGTTTTCTGCCTGCCCTCTTATAAGGCCTAAAGGGACAGTATTATTGTTGTGTTTGGGGGTTGGATAAACAGAGGTCTGTTGTATATCTAGATCTGTACCAGATGATGAATCACCCCCAGATGAATCTGTATAAGTATTACATTTTCTAAGAATAGACTTGGGACATTTCCATTGTGGGGTTGTATTACTTTTATTGCTCCCCCTTCAAATCTAGCATGTCTGGTATAATTAAAGGAATGCCCTTTATTATAATCCATTTGATTTCTTTGGAACTTCTTGAGTTTCCTGTCCCTAAGCTGTGCTTCAAAAGTTAGTAAATCCAAACTAAGCTTGGTCAATTGTGTAGAGTAAAAGGATTGACCAATATATTGATTGCTATCCTCACATAACTGACTAATTGTATTTATTTGTTGATCAATGACCCTTTCATAATATTTGGCAAGTATTTCCACAAATCCCATTGAACATTTTTGTTGTATGGCAGACCATTCATTTGTTAACTGATCATCCATATCACTGACTAATGCCTGGATATTTACCCTGAGCCCTCTGGGAGTTATACCTTTTGTCATGTATGCCTTAAATAATTTAAGATGCCAAACATTGGATCTTAAGGCTTTCATGGTTTTATTAAGTTGTTGAAACAATCCATCACAGCAAAATTGTGGATTCTCAATAGTATTTGAACTATTGTCGTTATTGGGATCTGCAGTACCAAATATACCCAAATCTTCCTTGTTAGAAGAAAGACCAGCCAAAATACTGGTTAGATCCATTGTACAATAGGTTAATATAGAATATAAAAAACTAGTAATAAAAAGCAAATACTCAAATTATGATAAGAAATAATTGCAGCTAAAGATCATAAATGGATAGAACGTCTGACGAATAAGTAAATAGTTGTTCCCAAACAAATGTATTAAATATTTCTGATATAATGTCGGATTCACAAATAGCATTGTTAAATAAAGGCCTTTCTTTTATACTTGTATTTTTTGTTCAAGAAGATGCATTGGCAAAAGATGTTATAGCATTCTGCAGATTGCTCAATCTTAAAGTGCATTTCCATGATAGTAACAATGATTACTCAACTGGGGACTCATTCAAATACCACAAATCCACCTTTGTTCCACCGAGGCACCATTGCGTGAGTCTCTTTCAAAATAGTGTACTCAAAGATCTGCATTTTAATTCAAATGTGACTCATGCAAGATGTAATAATCTCTCAAAGTCTGATATGTTGGCCTTACAAGAACTTGCCAATAATAAGAATTTGGTAATCATTTCTGCGGACAAAGGTGGTGCTGTGGTTGTCATGAATTGGCCACAATATGATGCTGAAGCTCAAAGGCAACTAGATGATGGCAGATATTATACTAAAATGCCTCTTGATCCATCTATCATGTTTAAACAACACCTAGACAAATTTTTGGAATCAGCATTACAAAATGGCATCATTACAGAGCAAACTAAATACCATCTCACTGTTCCAGATCCAAACAGCCAATATATATATATTTTTAACAAAGATTCACAAAGATCTTCACAATCCTCCAGGTAGACTAATCGTGGATGGTAATGGGTCTTTAACTGAACCAATATCACAATTCTTGACACAATATCTCAAACCATTACTCAAATGGGTCAGATCCAGAATTCAAGGCAATACAGAATTTCTGGATATAATGGGTGATATGCAAATTGAGGACCATTGGTTGTTGTGCACATTAGATGTTTGCTCATTGTATACAAACATACCACATTGAGCAGGGCTGGATGCTATTGAATATTGGCTACAAAAATCCAATTTATACAAACCCGGCTTTTACCCTTTCCTCATCATTTTGACGGAACATGCTCTTATGAAGAATGTTTTCTTTTATGGTAACCAATGCTTTTTACAAGTGTGTGGCACTGCAATGGGTGCATCTTTTGCCCTATATATGCAGATTTGTACATCATTGATGATACTACACATAATGTCTACTTGGGGGAAATTGATATATGGCGTAGGTATCTGGATGATTGCTGGATGGTGTGGAGGTCTGATGTAGAATACCTTATGGAATTTATCAGGTATCTTAATGAAAATAAGTGGGGTTTACAGTTTACTATCAATTACCATCTAGATAGAATCACTTATTTGGATGTACTTATATCCAGGAATGATGATAATACTTTACACACACAACATCTTTCTGATTTCAGACATAAAAGAATGAGTAATGCTTTGTCTAAACATGACCTACAGCACACCACAGCAACTTTTCATTTTACAATTATAGATAGGATTATAGGTGATAGAAATCACAAAACTGGTTGGCATACAAAACTGAATGCTATGGAAAAGAAGTGGATTGTTAAATTAGGAGGGCTGTTCAGCCCAGGTTTGAATGAATATTTATGAGCTCACCAATAACATTTCAACATTAATTAAGGATATTGTATATATATATATATATATATATATATATATATATATATATAAAATCACAAGATGTTCTGTATTTATTACACTGATGAAGGCTGGGTTAACCCCTTAGCTGAAACCAGTCTGTTATCTCTTGTGTTTTATGTCTTATTAAAGTAATTACACAACGTACAGTTGCTGGCTATCCTTTTTTGTTTAGTCATGTAGTTTATAGCCATGCAATCACTTCCGTGCAGGGGATCTCTATTTTCTATCTGTTCTACACCATTCTCATATGTGCCACTCACAGAATGACCCTACATATACTGGACTTCTACACAGTTTGGTCTGATGGCTGTCTGTGGTATGACATGTGTGTGTATGGCCCTACAAACATGTATGCCAAAACGGTACCATACAGTGGGGCAGCAGGTAACATCAGATAGATGGTGAACTAGAACAATGACATCTACCACAGTCTGTACACAGGCCACAGTACATATTAACAATACACACACTGCCGAAATTCACCATCACTACACAGACCTCAGTACTGTAAAACCATCCACATAATGTCAGGTTATGTCATGAAATATAATCCCTACTGTACATAACATATGTAGCAATCAGATATATCACTGGCTTGTTATCAGATATGATGACACTATTTATGGTGTGCAGCACATATGCACAGCTTCATGCACGACACATGTACAAATGTTGACAGAGATGTGGCTGACAGCACATACACAGGGCCAATACTTACACGTTGCTTTGATAACCTCATACATTTACCATTGTAACAGGGTTTGTTGAAACATATGTACTATGAGGGATATGAAGTCAGTAACTGTCATGGCCTTCACCATCTACAGACTGCAATCCTCACACTACCTTCTGCATTCCACAGATAGATGCCCCATGGCTAACACATGAAACCAAGGGCACAACACTGCCCAGTCTGCAGATGACCCTGCAGATGGGGATTCCTCATATACATGGAACTGACATGGCAGGTATTGTGACATGAATGACAGCCATATCCAGACAAACACTGTTAAACCAACATTACTCCAAATGCAGCATATCAGCACTTACAGTCTGTAGTCATGTCAGGCACATCCTCCTCCTGTTTGTTGCCCTCTTTCCACAGTGCATGTTGTTAGAGATAAATCCCCAATCCATCTGCGATGCTGTTTGCCAAACAACAGATATAGTTCCTGTTCACAGTGAAAGAAAAGGGCCAAAACCACCATGATGTTCCTAGATATTGGAGTGTGTTTCCATGCATTTGACTATGGGAATGTTACCACAGCTGCTCCACATGCAATCAGCTAGGGGAGGGCTGCAATCCATGCAGAGGTCATCAGCTGATCATGAGCATCACTTAAAATGCCTAAGCAAAGCAGGTGTGAGTATCCACATCCACAGAGAGGGAGTGGGGGAGGCAGATAGAGGCAAATACATGTCAGGGAGGGGTGGGAGTGTAAAACTGAAGCATGTTTGTGTCACACACCTATGAGCACAAGGTATCAAACCCCTGATAATTATGTAGTGCTATCACAGTTCGGTGCAGTTATTGGATGTGCCACATGGGTTACCTGCTGTGGAACACTCAGATTATTTATGTGATGGTGGATGACATCTGCAACAGGGATATGGTAGATATACGGTAGGTGACGTACACGTGCCTGTCCGCATGAACAGGTGGTAGCGTCAACACAGCCACACTCTCACAGGGATGCACACACATTGACACACTTGGCAGGGCCAAGAGTACAACTCATCACTAGTGGGATTGCCACAACACATCAATGTGCAGGTATCACATGCACCACATGGGTCATACAGAGGTTGTATGGGCAAAGATTATGAGTAGGTGTCAGACATCAGATAGTATGCTTCAGTATGCCCAGGGGGATTGTAGTGAGTGCGGATGTGGGCAAACACCCCATACAACACACACGAACACACTGGGTGCGAGTACTGACATGTATGGGTGCATGTCTGCATGGGTGTGTGGTGATCAACTGTGCCAGCAGGCTATACAAAGGTAGGTGATGGGTATGCCTTGGCATCAGGCCACGTGAAATGGTCTGCTTTGTGGCTCAAGGCTGTCGTTTCTGGATTTGCCCACACAGGTGAGTATTGTATCCCCCATCCAGTCACCTGTGGCTATTGTGTGTGGCCAATGCTGTGCATCCCCTGCCATGTATGTGTTCTTTACTCCATGACATGGATGGTGTCTAGGATGTGCACACTTCCCACATGCATGTACAGTGACATGTGGAACTGTACCTGGGGTGTCTGGCCCATGCTGTGAAAACAGATTATCATCAGATGTGCCAGTCTTTCCCACCTGTGGCAGGTACTGGTAATGGGCAGCAGGTTTACCCTGCACCTACATTGATAGCATGCTAACAGCATTCCCTGGTGTCAGTGGCATCTGTCCATATAGGGAATGTAGTCAGGCATGGTATGTCCATTGTGGGTCACATGTGAAGGCAGCACAGGTGGTGCAGGTGTCCATAGGGGAACATGGGGGAGGTGCACTGTCTGCATGTACATGCATATTGGACAGATGGGCAGGGTGACATGCCCTCTGTAGCCCACTGCTATCACTCCATAATTACTATTGGTGGCCAATATGCAGTGTACTACCCACAAGTTGGCTGTTGCCTAGGCATGTGTGTGTATGAGACATGGGTTGAGAGTGTGCTCTGGGTAATACTGGGGTTGCTAACTGTGATTGTCTGGCCTTGATGTCACATGTATGAGTATGGCTTTGCACCCCAGCCTCTCACCTATTTAACATCTGTTATCCCAGTACGGTTGACATTGTGTCTATTCTTAGAAAATGTAATACTTGCACAGATTCATCTGGCGGTGATTCATCATCTGGTACAGATCTAGATACACAACAGACCTCTGATTATCCAACCCCCAAACGCAACAATAGTACTGTCCCTTTAGGCCTTACAAGTGGGCAGGCAGAAAACATCGTAAACATCAAAAACATGGAGGGTTTGATGGAACTTCTGATGAGTAAATAGTCGTTCCAAAACAAATGTATTCAACATTTCTGATGTAACATTGTCGGATTCACAAACAGCATTGTTAAATAAAGGCCTTTCTTTTATACCTGTTTTTTTTTGTTCAAGAAGATGTATTGGCACAAGATGTTATAGCATTCTGTAGATTGCTTAATCTTAAAGTGCATCTCCATGATAGTACCAATGATTACTCAACTGGGGACTCATTCAAATACTACAAATCCACCTTTGTCCCACTAATGCATCATTGCGTGAGTTTCTTTCAAAATAGTGTACTCAAAGATCTGCATTTTAATTCAAATGTGACTCATTCAAGATGCAATAATCTCGCATTTATATATTGGACAAACATCTAGACCCCTCAGGTTACGTATCTCTGAACATCTTTGTGATGTCAGATAAAAAAAAAATGAGTAATGCTTTGTCTAAACATGCCCTACAGCACAACACAGCGACTTTTCATTTTACAATTATAGACAGGATAACAGGTGATAGAAATCACAAAACTGGTTGGCACACAAAACTGAATGCTATGGAAAAGAAGTAGATTGTTAAATTAGGAGGGCTGTTTAGCCCAGGTTTGAATCAATATTTATGAGCTCACCAGTAACATTTCATCATTAATTAAGGATATTGTATGTATGTATGTATATATATATATATATATATATATATATATATATATATATATATATATATATTTATATGATCACAAGATGTTCTGTATTTGTTACACTGATGAAGGCTAGGTTAATCCCTTAGCCAAAACCAGTCTGTTATTTCTTGTGTTTTATGTCTTATTAAAGTAATTACACAGCGTACAGTTACTGGTTATCCTTTTTTGTAGAACAGATAGTCCATATACTGTAATATTATGCTAGAGTACCATATGTGGCTGTGTTCACATTGGTTGTGGTTATGCACTTTCACGCAG
>NC_056732.1:1540073199-1540080699 GCF_019279795.1 Protopterus annectens
GTGGTGCATGTATTTATTTATTTATTTTATTTATTTGCAGTTGGTTTACCAGGATAGTCCATTGGGCCAAAATGAACCCGGTTTCAATGGAGTCCTGGGGAGAAAAGCTCCAAAAACAAAACAAAACAAACTAGGTACATACAATAGATTACTAATGATAATTATACAAATGTAAAAAGATACAAACATTTCATTTCAAAATTCAGGAACATTTCAAACAATACAATCTAGTGATGATAATGTGAGGTGTTTAGGCTGTGAAAAGTAATATTGCTTAATCATACAGAGTAGTTATTTTGTAAGGAGCATAAGCTTTACAAGGTACAGTCAAATACAATCTTTGCAGGTACCGTGGGGAAAAATATATAATGTGAGTTAAGGGGAATTAATAAGGAAAAAATGATGGAGTAACATGAGCGTGAAAGGAAGATGAAAATTACCATATTTAGTTATGATGGGAGGGAGCAAGAGCATTCCCACTGGGACATTAGATGTATGTGAAGAGATTTTTTGAACATGTAATGGTTAGAGGTGGTGCAAATGGATGGTGGAAGTGAGTTCCAAAGACGAGCTAGGTTAAAGGATAGTACGTTTTTGCCTGGGGGACGAGTTGGTTTATGTACCTCTAATAGGTATTGATTGTTTGACCTTAAAACTCTATCAGGTAGGTGCATCTTAAAGGCAGAAGACAGGGAGGGGTAAAGAGAGGGGTTGAAAATGAGCTTATGGGCTAGGGTTAGCTGAGTATACTTGAGATGATTAGGTAGTTCTAGCCAATTAAGTTTTTGGAGAGAGGAACAGTGGTGGGTGGAGGACCTGTGGCTGTTAACGAATTTGGCGATTTTGTTGTAGCAAGAGGAAAGTTGTTTTTTTAGAGAGGACTGAAGATTAGTTAGGAGGTGCTCCGGAAAGAAGGCAGGGGATAAGAAAGGAAGAAGAGAGAGTGATTTTAGAGGTGCTTGTAAGGTACTGATTTTGACGGTAGAGCATACCTAGTTTTTGATGGGTTTTTTTTAATATTTAGTTGTAGATGGGAGTTGAAATTAAGCTGGTTGTCAATTTGGACACCAAGTAACTTGGTTTCTGACACCAGTTCCAGAAATGAGTTATTTTGACTAGTGATCAAGAATGTGTTTATATTGAAAGGGGTAGTTTTAGAGGGGGTAAATACCATTAGCTTAGTTTTGGAAGCATTGAGTGCTAGGTGGTTTATTTTCTTCCATTGCTCAGTAATTGAAAAAGCTTTTTGTGTAAGCTTTTGGAGCATAGGGGTAGATGTGGCAGAGCAGATAATGGTAGTATCATCTGCATATTGGATGATATTTGAGAATGGAATAGATTTGCGGAAATCATTTATAAATATATTGAAAAGAAGGGGACTGAGTATGGAGCCTTGGGGAACTCCGGTGGGGGTACTTAAAAAATAGGAAGCAGCCTTTTTCCATTTTACAGCTTGGTATCTATTTGATAAGTAGCTGGAGAACCAGTTCACAGAGGAGGGAGAAAGGTTAAGTTTTGAAAGTTTAGTTAAGAGCAGGCTGTGTGAGATAGTGTTGAAGGCCTTAGAGAGGTCTAGTAGTAGGGTAGAAACAATTTGGCCAGAGTCACGTGCTTTATTTACAGTTTCAAGATAGGAGAGGAGGGCTGTCATGGTGCTATGATTTGGCCTAAAACCATGTTGTGTAGGGGTTAGAAGGTTATTATCTAAGAGATGTGGTAAGAGTTGAAGTTGGACACACTTTTCTAGAAGTTTAGAAATGGGGGACAGGATAGCAATGGGTCGGAAGTTGTTAACATTACAATTATTGCCACCTTTATGCAGAGGAATGATAAAGGCTTGTTTCCAGATTTGGGGTACTGTGCATTCTTGGATGGAGCGGTTGATTAGAATGCTTATGGGATAGGCAATTGCTTCAGCAGCTATGCTTAGAAAGTAAGAGGGGATGCTATCAGATGCGTTAGTGCATGGCTTCATTTCTGAAGGAGTTTCTTTATAGTAGAAGTGGGTATAGGTTTTAATGAGAATAGAGCTGAGTGGGGAGAGAGAGTGTTAGAGGATGGTAAGTATGATGTGGAAGTTGTAGTAGGAGAAGAGGTGGAGAATAGACAGTGAGTAGATGGGAATGAGGAAGGAGCAGCAGTGCAGGGTGGATTGTTGGTAGGGGAGGGTGGTGGTGTATTAGATAATAAGGTGGAACTAGTGAATGAGGAGGTTAGTTTGCTAATAGATTCAATGAAAAAGGAGTTAAATTGAGTAGCTAAGTCTAAATCTGGGGTATTTGGGTCTGGGGTAGGGGTGTGTGGTTTGCTGGGGTTAAGGAGGGTAGAGATTCCTTTCCAGAATTTCTGAGGATTTGTTTTATTATTGTTTTGGAGTGTAAAGAAGTAATTTTGTCTATCAGAGATGATAAGCTTTTTTACTTTATTTCAAAGGGATGAGTGATAGAATACCATTAGACCGACCACAGACACAATGTACTGTACCTATGGTGAGTGTAGAGACCATTAATGACATGGCACTCTCTTCCATGACATGCCATGGTGCAACACTACTGCTAATGGCAACACTACATATGCCTGATATGTGACATATGACCTAGGCAGTCAAATGCATTACAAGCCATATGTGTCAGCTGTGCAAATGCTGATTGTGATGCATACCATTTGTGGGTGCATATGTGTGCACACACATACCATGATGATGTGTAGCAATAACTGCTATGTATACTACTGCGGTCACAATACCTGGCAGGGGTATAGTAGCATGGGTCATCATCATGAGCCAGTAGTTGGTCAGTCAGGCCTGCAAAGGTTCCCCAAACCTGTATGTTTGCATGCTAAACACGTGCACAGCCCTTCGAGGTCATACAGTACCATCACTAGTACCGTGGAGTCAGGGTTATGTCTGTCATACTTCATGACCTTGACTGTGTGCAGATACAGCCATTCTCAGAAGGTTTGTCTCTCCCGTCCAGTGCACTGTTGTGTTTCAGGATGACACACCCTCACCATCTCCTGCTATATTGCAAATGTTCGACATCTTGGCCTACACATGTGTGTCATATTGCAGTATCCAAAACTAGGAACACCTTGTGTACTGGCATATTCCCTGCCAATGCAGGGCAAACATGCAGGTGTACAGTGGCACCAGCATTGTACATATGGGTATATCATCCCTGGGTTGGGGTGAGGTGTGGATTGTGCAGCACATGTATCATAAATGCAACTTCATGGACTTCCCCAACATGGTGCTGGTACATCAGAACACATTACAACACATGGCTTTGGCAATGTCCCACCATTATGCAAGTCATATCTGTTTTGAGCCCTGGCTGATGTTGCCTGTGGTACACATAGGTTCATAGGTGAGTACTGGTCTACTGGTCTTGGGGTCTACATAAGCCTAGCCACAGGGGTTCCCAGCCATGCACCACTTAATAATGTTATTCCCCTGTGCCCCTGTCAGGCTAAGGCACTTACATACTACCCAGGGTGAATTTCCCATTTCCCATCCAGTTGTCAAGTGTTTTTTGTAAAGAGGGCCAATGAGTAGCATTGCCTGACATGAATGGGTAGTCTGTTCCAGTGTGTGGGAATTCCCCAGGACAGGGTCCTATCCCTCCAGTATGTTCTGTGTAATGTGTTGATAAGGTTTAGGATCCTGGAGCATGTGTTTGCAGAGGGAGTGGGATTTATTTATGTGTAGCATGTTCAACTGCTCTGTGTATGACATAGCTGTACATGTTAGGCAGATGTCATCTGTGCCTGGGCAATGTGCACTGGAGTGTAGCCACAGTTGTCTGAGATAGTCTGTGTATTGCATGTGTTTGAGGCTGATAATCCCATTAGTGAGGTGTATGCTCTGTCAGTGAACATGTACAGCATGCATTATGGGTAGGTGTGTCAGATGTGTAAATGGCCTACACCTTAACTATGACATGCACAGTGAATTGCCAAGCATAACTTTAAACCATACTCACTGGCATCCGGCTGCTGCCTTGCTGGTATCCCAGAGGTACCTACATTGAGATGAGATAGAGTTGATGTCAGTGGCCACAGCTGTGGCATTGCTATAAGGTGGGTGCAATATTATAGTAAAACAACAGCTGAAGTCCACAGTACTACAGATTATGCACAACTGATTATCAGTACTACACAGCAACAAACTCCACATCTCACATATGCATGATCTACCTGTACAGATGCGTACACAACAGTGGTCTACTGATATGGCCTAGAGCCGTACCTGCATGCTTCATGTCTGGTGTGTGGGTAGCACCAACCTCCATGACTGTATATGTCTGTAGCTCTTGTGGGTGGGCAGGTGTCACCAGGCTCATGAGCGGCTCCTACACTCTGGTGAGGTGGGGATGGATGTTATGGTCCCCGCCAGTTGCAAGGTGGTCAACCAGCATGGCAGCAGCACGGCAATGTACATAGCAGAGCAGGTCACTACAATGATGGCAGACCTGCTCATACGTACGGCTGAGCATCCCTACCTCATTCACCCTGCAGACCACATCGTTCCACATGGCGATGCGCTCAATCTGGTCATGGCTTGTCCTTGACAACACCAGCTGGTAGTGCTGGATGATGCTGGTGAGTATTATGTCATCCTCAGCGGCACTGTATGCTGGATTCCTTGGGTGCGCCATAGTCCCTAAAAGACATGAAGATGGAAATATGTCTGAGCAACTCTTATGGCACGTTTACCAAAATACAATACACATATCACTCTCCCGCCACCATTTCAGCTCCAACTTAATGTTCACACAATGCAAGTGGTATGTCTCCAGTTTATCTACCATTGGGACATATATTGTATTGTACAACACTTTCTGCTATGTGTTTAAAGACATGCCCGCTGTGGGGACACTAGATTTGCTGGGCTGTTACAGAGTATTTCACCTGCATGCCATTGTCATTGCCACTATATTTCCACATATGCATGTGGTATGCTTGCTATGTGATTGCTACACATCTACCATTCTGTGTTGTTGGGGATATCTATGCATGCTGTTGGACATGTTCTGGGATTGTGTGGACTATTACAACCCACATATGTTCCATGACAGTGACATAACAGTATGTGTATGGGTTATTTGCCAGCAGGAACACCACTCCCACATCATGTGGACATGTTACCAGTCCACATCACATCCACGACCCACCATGGAACCTCATTATCCACTGTTTTGGCACTACTTTCATGTGGAACCACCTCAGGGGATGGTGTCCCCTCCCCATGGAGCACACACAGACATATGTCTGTCACCCACAGTTAGGTCCAGGGTCTGGTGCATAGGGAGATCCACAGAGACATGGGGTATGTGCTACATCACCTGTAGGCATGCAGTACACATACACAAGGTTAGACATGCATGTTCCTCCTGCTCAGCCCACAGCCCAGGCACCTTTATGACCATGTAGATGCTGCCATGATTGTCCATGGGTGGGCACCATGTTCCCTTTGTTCCCACATGGGGGCTTAATGGCCTCCACATTCCAAATGAAACTATCCATCCACAGTGTTTAACCACCACATGTGCCATATACAAGCCCTGTATGCTGTCTTATTTGTCACCCAACCAAATCTACATACCAATATGTGCCTACTACCCTTCACCAAAATATATATCCCCCTTCTCTAACAATTGCGATGTGTTCCCAACATGGGTTACACACCACACTCCACTTTGCAGCTATGTACTGGTGTGTAGATATGTTGTGTATTGATGTGTGATGTTCTCTCACACATGTCATGGCAGGGGACATGTATTGACACACACACACACACACACATATATATATATATATATATATATATATATATATATATATATATATATATATATATATATATATATACATATATATATATATATATATATATATATATATATATATATATATATATATATATATATTATACACACACACACACACACACACACACACACACACACACACACACATATATATATATATATATATATATATATATATATATATATATATACATGCGTACCTTCGTTGAAGGTTGTGCGTCAGGGCTGGCAACTCGGCACATAGGTTCATAGGTTCATAGTAGGGCATTTATAAGCCTAGCCAGAGTGTGTTTGGCTTTCGCCATCTATTTTAAATTAATTGTGCTATGCCCTTTTTCGAGGTTAGTATACTGTGCCTCTGGCTAACAGTGACACAGAAGTGATACCTGGGATAAACCTACAATCTCCCATCCACTCATCAAGATTCCTCTTGAAGAGAGTCAATGAGGGACTCTGCCTAACCTGGACTGGGATTTTATTCCAGAGTGAAGGGAGCCTCTGGGTTATGAATCTGTCCCTCCAGCATTTCCTATTTATTTCAGTGCTGAGGGTCAAGTCTCTCGAGCACATAGCTCGATGGGATTTGGATTTTCTGAGGTGCAGCATATCCATTAATTCTGGGTTGGACATGGCTTTATATGTCAGGCACGGATCGCCTCTGAGCAGGCGGTATGCCACTGAGTAGAACTGGAGTTTCTTTAACCGGGCAGCATATGGCATCTGTTTGAGCCCTTTGATCATCTTGGTGAGGTACTTTTGGGGTCTTTCCAGTTGCTGCAGGTGTCTGGTAAGGTATATCCCAAAAGGGGCATTGTACTCAATTATGGGCCTGATGAGGGATGAGTAAAGAGGCATGATGACCTCCCCTGATCTAGATGTGAATCCCTTCATGATTAGGTAGGCTATATAAAATGTTTTTCTAACCACTTTGCCCACGTGGTTGTCAAATGAGAGATTGCTATCAACTTGGGTCCCCAGGTCCCTAATTACTTCTTCTGTACTTAATGGATTACCACCTATGTAGTAATTTGTGGGCACTTTGTTTTTGCCAAAGGGGATGACTATACACTTTTTGGCATTTAGCTTGAGGCCATGGCTCTGGCACCAGTTGTCTGTTTCTATGGGGCCCTTTTGGAGGATGCTTGTGTCAGCTGGAGAGTCGATTATGGCACCCAGTTTGCAGTCATCTGCGAACTTGGTCAGCCACAGTCCTTCCATGTTGGCCTGTACCTCCAAGAAATATATACTGAACAAGAGAGGTCCCAGGACTGAGCCTTGTGGGACACCACTTGTAACCGGTTTGGAGTCTGACATGGCTTCAGCAATTCTAACCATGTGGGTTCTGTCCTTGAGCCAGATTGCAACACATCTAGTAACATAGGGGTTTATATTTAAGCTGGCGAGCTTATCTATAATGCCCGAGTGGGGTATTGTATCGAAGGCTTTTGTGAGGACCAGGTAGGCTGTGTGGACCACCTTCCCCTCATCAATGGCTTTGGTGACTGTTTCAAAGAAATCAACCAGGTAAAAAAATAAAAATCTACTGCCAATCATTAGCAGACCGGAGTTCCGCTGTGGCCACCCCCAACCAGGAAAAGCCGAAAGACACAACATACATATACACACACACACACACACACACACACACATATATACATATACACACATTTAT
>NC_056732.1:1540085699-1540093199 GCF_019279795.1 Protopterus annectens
TTTCACTATCAGTACATTTCTTGGATCATCACACTGATTTTTCCAGGGAACAAGGTACCAGGCTGGTGATGTGGGCCATTTATCTGGACATGCTGGACAGATTGGAACAGTTGTGGGGTATGAATATGCATACAACTTTCTATCTGAACATTTTAGCAAATTCTGTACAGTTGTTGGGTGTAAATATGCATACAGCTTTCTATCTAAACATTGTAACAAAATCTGTACAGTTGTGGGGTATGATTATGCATACAACTTACTAGCACTCCCGGGATTCAAACCCCTGCTGTGTGTGACAACAAAATTATAGATAACATCACAGTACACTATGCCATCAGGGAATTGATGTGAAGCTTTCTATTGTTTTCTATATAAGTCTCCCTCACTTGTACAATATAACTGACATTTTGGCACTTCCAACATTGTTATACAGAACTTCATACACATTTTATCTGCATACCACAGTGTGGGTAACACTGCTTAATACAACAGTACTATTTATAGTATGCAACAGTTCAACAACATATGAAAGAAGAGTAAACAGAAGCACTCCAGGGGTTATATCGTTATTCAAAGAATATTACACATTTATTTCTACTGGTACGACACTTTCTAAGGCTCTTATATTTATTTGTCATGACAGTACATGCAGACAAATACTAACCTGCCTCGCAACACAGCCTTTGCAACCTAGCATCATAAGCTTGCTGGTTTGCAGCCCGCTCATCTGCAGCTGTCAGAGAAATACAGTGATATTTAGCCATACCTATCCATAGTATACACAAGCTAGCCAAGTATTAACTACTTAGTAGAATGAGTACTTAGTACTGGGCATTAGGCATCTGCTGAGACTCCTGGATCCACTGTTCCAGTACATCCCCCCCTCTGCCGCTTCAGGTCAGCATGGCGGTGTCTGACCTGCTCACCAGTCCGGGGGATACCTGTAGCACTGGTGAGGTCACGGGCGAGACTGTCCCAAGCCTTTGTTTTATACTGCGAGTCCTGGTACTGGCCCTGTAGTAGTCTCTGCTCATGGTGTTTTACCAGGAGCCATACCATGTATTTTGACTCCTGGATGCCCCAGCGCAGAGCTCTAAATCAAGTGCCTTCACTCACACCAGCCATTCTGCCTGAAGTAGGAAGCTACAACCAGTTATGAGAAGTATTCCCACCTGTGTGGTTTAAATATGGCCAATTTCTCACACTTTCCCATGATTGGCCGGTTTTGAAAAGACTAAGCTATGGGCACACCTGCTTACATAAGGTTGGCACTGCTTAAAGAGGTATACCACTAGGCAGATTTAATTGGCTACCCTACACACTGCTTACACTTATTAAGTTGAGCTGTGCTGCGGTTAGCATTGCTTAATAGTTAATTAGCACTATATTTGCCTTTTGGCAGTGATTTATATTTCATTACAGGTTATATATTTGTCTGGTATCCGTGATTCATGTGTACATACACTGTATGGGGACCTGGGGACTTCTACACTTTATTACAATAACACCTCAAATCTATGCTTACTGCAGTACTCCAGTTCATATATTTATATTCTGTGGCAGGTTATACAACATCACACTGTACACAGATTCACTTCACATGTTTGGATTGATTTTCCTGTGGTGAGGATTAGTTTGCTGATACCTCATTTATATGTATTGCTATGATGGCTTAATGGTTAACTACTGTGACTGTGGTGTACAGGGTCCTGAGTTCGAGCTTTGCAGAAGCTGTTTATTTTGTTGCTGGACAGAACATGGGCCATTGGGTACAGAGTGATTAAGGCACTTTAAAGCAGTTGTACGCGAGTTTGCGCGGAGCTAAGCAATGCTAACCTCTGGTTATAGTTTCTTACACTCAGCTTCTACTTTGTGTAATCTGTGTAGGCAATACTTACCCCCACGCAAATGCACTTAAACACACTTACTAGTGCTTATATATGCTTACTACTGCATATTTCTGCTTAAACCTGCTTACTAGTGCTTTATTCATTATGACACTGACACTTCACAAGTGCATTTAATGCAGTACTCCAGTTCACATTTAAATGTTATTTAGTAGGTTATACAGCAAACAAATGTAAAAAATGTTCATATAAAGATTTCACATGGAAAATGGTATTTGATGCAGTGGGACTCTAACGGGAATGCCTGCTCGTTAGGCGGATGCTCTGACCACTACACTATTGCTGTGCTGCTTCATTTGCATATATCTTCCTTGTTATCCTCTTCAGCCTTTTAAGCTGCTTTAACCATAGCTAAGCGATGGGCACACCCACACACATAAGGTTAGCTGTACTCGGGGTTTTAAAAAAAAATAAAGGAGTTTCTTCTTTTTATTTTTATGTCCTGTTGCTGTTGTACACATGGGGGACTGTTGGTGTGGATATGTGGACACCTATGAGCAGTCTTACTCATTTATTTACACTTTCTGCAGTCCTTCATTGCAGGGATGTGTACATTGTGAGAGCTCTGCTCTCAGACACGCCCCCTCTACTCATCCATGCTCCATGTAGGATTTGGAGCTCAGGCAGCACATCTTCATTAATATGCATGGCGCATACCCCCACCCCAGGGACCAGTCACAATGCCAGTAGATTGACATGCACCCAGTATTACTGCTGCACAGGTTAAAACAGTACTGTCCAAGGCTAAGAATACAGCTTCTATGGGAACTGACAATATCCCTGGCTGTGTTCTACATGAATTACGGAGTGAACTGGCAACTCACCTTTGTGACCTGTGCACTCACAGCCTCACCTCAGGCTTTGCCCATACTGAATGGCACACTGCTACAGTCATCACTCTCCACAAAGGAGGAGCAAATACAGACCTGGGAACTATTGCCCCATTAGCCTGATGAGTCTGATATGCAAAGCTATGGAATGCATCTTCATGGATCTAATAAGCAAGGATATAGGGAATCTCCAAACGCTGTACCCCACACAGTTTGGTTCTGTGAAGGGTAGATCATGCCTGCTCAACCTAGTCAACTTCTTTGAGTCAGTCACCAGAGCTGTGGATGAAGGCAAGGTGGTTCATACAGCCTACCTTGATCAAGCCAAGGCATTTGATACCATTCCCCATTCAGGAATCATAGAAAAACTTATTAAGCTAGGCATCAACCCCTATATCACTAGGTGGGTTGCAAACTGGCTCACAGGTAGAAACTACAGTGTGAAAGTAGCTAACTCCAAGTCAGACTGCCAACCAGTCCCCAGTGTAGTCCCACAGGGTTCAGTCCTGGGTCCTCTTCTGTTTGGTATCTACTTCTTTGAAGTCCAGGTCAACATGAAGGGACTCTGGCTGACAAAGTTCACAGATGATTGCAAGTTGGGAGCTATTATTAACTCCCTGAGTGATGTTAACATCCTACAGAAAGGCCTCACTGAGATCAATGACTGGTGTCGGAACCATGACCTTAAGCTCAATGCCAAGAAATGTGTCATCATACCTTTTGAGAAAAACCCAGTTCCCATGAATTACCACATGGATGGTAGTCCACTGAACACAGAAGGTGTTATAAGAGATCTGGAACACAGGTTGACAGCAACCTCTCTTTTGACCACCACATTGCCACTGTGGTCAGAAAGTCCTTCTATGTGGCACATCCCATTACTAAGGGGTTTGCATCCAGGAAGAAAGAGGTCATTGTCTTCCTCTACTCTTCCCTCATTAGGCCATTCAGTGAGTACAATGCCCCATTTGGCATGTACCTCACTGAACACCTGCAACAATTGGAGAGGTTGCAAAAGTACCTCACAAAGAGGATCCTAGGCCTTAAACATTTGTCCTATATGGACAGACTAAAAAAACTCCCAACTATTCTATGTCTCATATCGCCTACTTAGAGGTGAGCTCTGCTTGACTTACAAAGACATGTCTGAACCAGCTCTGTTAGAAATGCTACATCTAAAGAAATCCCAATCGCTCCACACCACATGCTCCAGAGACCTCAACCTCATTACCACAATCAATAGAATATGCTGGAGGGACAGGTTCATAACCCAGAGACTGCCCTTGCTATGGAATAGACTTCCCATACATGACAAATAGAGCACCTCACTGGCCCACTTCAAGAGAAATTTTGATGAGTGGATGGGAAATAGACATTTCACCCCAGGGATCACTCCAGTGGCTTTACTCGCCTGAAGAACTGGGAGCTAAGGTTGGGTGGCACGATGCCAGGGTAATCCTATGGGCTAGGCTTGTAAAAGCGCCAGGGCCATTAGCCTAGCACACACCTATGAGCCTATGGTAATAAATACTTACACAGAAAAAGCATGCATGCTCCTCATGTCTTTAAAGGAATAGTTAAATCACAAATTATACATTTAAGCAGGCTTAACACTGACTCTGCTATTTATCGACAACAAACTCATGAAATGATACAACTATTCCTTGAAAGAGGTTTAATGCTAATCTGCTTTCTTCATACCACAATGAAGTTGCCATACTATGTGATAGTGATGCAAGCCCCTATTTTGGCAATAGAACTGAAAGCTCAGAAGTAATACCAGCTTTTTCCTGAAGCTCACACATACCTAAGATATGTGACAACTTATAATAGATGTACTTCACAAATACAGAAAATAATTTCTGTATTTCCTGACCTATATTACAGGCTTTACCAGCATTAAGACAAATTATTGGTTCCATTCCTAGATTTCCCTGTAGAAATAGCATGAATCTCAAACAACAGCTGTGCTATAAAGATCTTAAGGAGCACTGTAATCTGGTGAGAAAAAGTAAATTTGGTACTTTTCCTTGTTACAATTGCTGTTGCTGCAATTACATTGACAAAGATGTGAATTATTTTTGTACAAAAACTGGTCGAAGGTTTGATTTTAAATGTGTTGCAACATGCAACTCCATTAACATTGTCTGCTTAGCCAAATGCAAACAATGTACAAGTTTTTATGTAGGTAAGTCAACAAGAAGATTAAAAGATAGAATAATTGAGCATAATTCAGACATCAGACATAAGATATTAACAAATGCCCTAGCCAAACACATAAATGAGACCAATTCAACACATAGCTTCACGTTCAAGGTTATAGATACTGTTGACAGAAGTAACAGAAGAGGTGATATAAACAATAAGCTGGAATTAAGGGAATATAAATGGATTTACTGTTGTCTGCAGATCAAGCACCTGGTTTAAACCAAATGGTATCACTGAAAGCTATGTTAAAATATAAACAGAATTGTCTGAAATAATATAACTATGCATTATTATTAAATATATACAGCTATTTACTTACATATGTTTTTCTTATATGTTTTTAAAAGGTTTTATCTCTTTAAGATAATCAAATCTTATTGACTGGCTGTGACATTTTTAAAATTGTTTAAATTAGCTTTAGTAGGATATGATGTTAGCTCTGATGAAAGGTTTTTTGACCTGGAAGCTTTGTTGTTTTATTAAAACTTTTATGTTACCCAGCTCTCTTGGCATTTGTTATACTGCAACTTTGAGCTGCGTTTTACTTAAATTCTTGATTGGCTCTGTATATATGTATTGGGTGAGGTCAGATAGGTTTTTGTTTTTTTTGTCAGATTTTCCATGATTTGTCCCTGTGTTTCATGAGATCCTTAGTGGATCTTGTTAGCCAACTGGCATGGTTGGTCTTTACTCTCTTTTGTCTAAGGGGAGCGAGATTGTTTAGTATGATGAGGAAGGGTGATTTGAAGAACTCAACTGCCTCATCAAGGGGAGTGATTTTAGCACATCCCAGTTGATGCTAAGCAATCTTTGGTTAAAGCTAGATGGACAGAACTGAGGTTCATCTCTGGTAATCCAGTACTGATGCTTATTAATTGTTGTGGTACATTCTCATTGTATAAAGACCAGTAAGTAGTCACTTATACTATTGGATAGTGTACCAGTGGATGTGATCTTATTTGGGTCAGACACTAAAATCCAGTCTAGGACTGAGCCATTAGTATTAATTTTATTAGGCCTGGTTATTGTGTTAACTAGCTCAGTGAACTTATATAGATTGATATTGCAGTTAGAGTAGTGTGGGGATATGTCTAGCCAGTTGATATTTACATCTCCCAGTATGATAGTCTCTCTTTTTATGTTAGTAGATGCCCAGGCAAGGATTTTCTCGAGAATTGGAATGTTATTGCCTGGGGGAATGTAAATGACTATCACACAAAGGTTTTTGCAATTATTCATTTTAAGGAAATAAATTAGAAGTTTAGCTGTGGAGAACTGTGGGATGGGTTTTGTATATGGGGCAATAGTGAAGGACATGGGGTATATTAGAGATGCCTCCACCTTTTTTTAGAGTCTGTCAGTCCTAAGACAGGTGAAATCTTGGGGAAGGAATTCTGTATCCTTAATATAGGGTTTTAGTCATGTTTCAGTTGCAGCAATAATATCGGGTTTATTGTTGGATATCCATGCATGGAAGTCAGATATTTTATTTCTGATGCTTTGTAGGTTAATTGTAGTGAAGTTTATTGATTTATAGGAGTTGGAGGGTTGCAGAGGAGAGAAGACGGGACCCTGGTTGAGATGTGTGTCCCCGCATAGCGATAGGTATGTTACAGGATATGGGAGAGGAGTGCATTCTAGTTTCTGTTTTACTTTGATTGGATAATTTAGAGAGAAAATATTATTGTTGAGTGATGGTGGGTTAGGATTTTTACTCTGGTACATAACATACACTTGTGTTGTAAAGGATGGCTGAAATTTGTGAGAAGAAAGTGGTGTGTTCAGACTGTATGGGGAGAGAGGATAATGGGCAGTGGGAAGAAGAGGTATAAGAATGCTGTAGAGAGGTTAGATGTAGTAGGATACTGAAAAGAGAGTGATAAGGTAAGTAGAGTAGTAATAGCAGAGATGGACATTGTTGTATGGGATGTGGGTGATTAAATAAGTGAGAATTAGTGTGCAGTAGCGAGATGTGGTAGTGGAAAAGAGGTTGTACTGATGAGGTAATGATGATGTGAGTTAAGATGGGTATGTTTGGGTTTGGTTCGAGGTGTGGCTAATGGTATAATGTGAGGAGAAGTAGAAAGGTGTGACTAGTGATGTAATGAGAGGGGAATTGGAAGGGATAATTGGCTGGTGGGGTAGGGGAGGAACTAGAGTAAGTATAAATGTAATTGATGTGGGGGTGGGTGGGAATAGGGGTAGGGCAAGGGAGCAGAGTGAGCCCAAGCACAGCAAGGGTAAAAAGAGAAGGATGAAAACAACTGCAGAGTTGCTATATGGAAAAAACTATCAGTAAGATAGGAAATCTGGAGGGGGAACAGATGGCCTAAATATTTACTGATGGTGCTGCAGCTCAGGGGAGGAATAAGTAAACTCTCAAGAAGAAGAGTGAGGGAATAGACAGGATTGACAGGGTTGGGAAGCTTACAATAAGATTATGTTAGGAGACTGAGAAAAGGGGGAGCTAAGATCCAGGGCTTGGATAAAGCTGTGAGAAAACAGGTTTGACAGGGCTAGGAAACTTACAATAGAATTATGTTATGAGAACAAGA
>NC_056732.1:1540098199-1540113199 GCF_019279795.1 Protopterus annectens
AAGGCTGGGCTAAGGCCTCCAACTGATGGCAATGGTGAACAGCCCCCCTCCAAACCTACACAGACTACAACAGGTATAGCAGTTGTATGTTAGTTCTGAAGGGTAAGAAGTCTGAAACCTAAATGTAGGTCAATAAAATCTAAGATCTATACTCCACTGATATGCCTCCAGTCTGCATGAGAGATCCGTATACAAAATGATGTGGAAGCCAACAGAGTATCTGACATACCAGTATAGTCATAGCACAGTTTAAAGCTGTCAGGTGTGTCCCCCCCACAATCCTATATAGAAATGCAGTAACATGTAAGTGTGAGGAGTAGTCTCAGTGGAGCACAGATTACCTGAGCTGGCCGAATCTACAGGATAGATTGTTGCATGTGTACAATATGCAGGGATCTGTGTGTTAGGTTGCTGTCTATTCAATATTGTCTGGAAGTAGTCAGCATGTAGGCATGGAGGGTTGTGTCTTGGTGGCCTCTGGGGAGTACTGTGATTGACAGGGTCATGTTCTGACAACTCCAGTGCCAAACACAATGCTTCTCAGCAATACTCATGTCAGCACTCGTCTATACTCACTGTCCAGATGTCAGTATCTGTCACCATCTAAAAGATGGACAAGCCATGAATGTGGGCCCATACAAACACACAGTACACAGGTGGTGACAGATTGCATAACATTTAACTGTCAGCCGCATACAACATTGGAATTGTACAGACAGGTTAGCAGCACATTAGTTGTCATTGTAGTATGGAATACTGATGCAGTCTGGCCAATCAGTGGCAGACAACAAAAGGCACAGTTATGAAGTTATGAGAGACTGCCTATGTCCCTACACAATACAGCATAAGGGGAATGTCCCAGGTATATCTGTGAGTCAGCTGCATGTAGCTTCCATATCACACATGCACTCAGCTCACCCAACCATCAGCCACAGGTTTATCACAGGTCATATCCTTGCTGCTGGGAATGAGTGCAGTATGACCCCACTTCTGTATGGGAATACCCACAGAATGCAGCATGCTGAAGAGCTATCCTATGCAGGTGTGTCCCTAGCTGTATGCAGCACCCTGCCTGCATCCAGACCAATGGATCAACATGGACAGGAACTATTTCCATTAACACCTTGCACACTTACCCTGTCACCCGAGTGGAATCCACTGGCTTGCAGCCTGGGAATGTAGGAGTGACAGAATGCAGTGGCCTGCTACAGATGGCCTGCATCACTACCAAATGGCCTACAGTCCTCTGTGAAAGGCTTGCACCTCACCCGTAGTGCCAATGTATGGTATCTGATGAGATCATAACTAACAACATAGCACAGTGAACAGAACACAAAGGCAAGGCCATGTTGACAAATCCCAGTAGCATGCCCCCCCATGTCCTACTGCATGAACTGTAGACCAATCCATAAATACCGCTGGGATGAAGGGTCAACTATAGGGATACTTCTCAGATATCGCTCGCATAATGTTAGGAAGAGGATAGTATAACAGAGTGGGGGGTGTAGATGTATGGAAGTCATGGAATGTGTGAAGTCTGAAACTCTGATGTGTGCCCATACTACCCCTGCCTGCAAACTCAGTAATGGGTGGCTACAAACCTGGTCATAAACCACAATGTGAAGGGGAACTGACCAAATATATGAGCTCTGCCTCTGGGTAACCTGTGTGAATCTGTACAGCTGAGAGGTATTGCCACAGCAGGATATGGCCATTCTGTTAAGTCGATATATATACAAGAAGGGGATCCTCAGACACCACAGAACCAAGGTGCTGGACCATTTACACAGACCCATCAGCAAGTGTCAGTAGCTACCCCTCCAGAATGGCAGGAGTGTGCATGAATGTTTAGGCTGTGGACCACAATACTGGACTCAGCTTCATTCATCTTGTATTTCCCAGTAAATAACTGTGAGCAAATAAGTATATCTGTCAGTAGTTCATGAAATAATACATCACAGTGTAAAACAGCACATATGTCTGAATATCTCTGCTAACACCAACCATGTAACACAAGCAGCACAGAAAGCAATATATTTCCCCTACCTGTCGCCCATTGTGACTCCATATTGTCAACCTATCTACAGATATCCTGCAGAAACAGGTTGCTAGCTGTATGTGTAGAACACTAAACTGTGGAGGAAAGTGCAACCCTACCTGGAATGGATTCACAGACTCAATACAAAAGGTAATACTGGGCATGCTCCTACACTTAGAGAAATGAAGCCCATGTCTGACAACAAAGTGGACTATACATATCTGTCATTCACAGATGTCTGGGCACACATACCAAATTGTACACCATTCATCATATCCAAGGCCAACACATTATAATATGTGTGTGTGTGTGTGTTTCCAGAGGAATGATTTATGGCCCATTTACACACACTGCACTTCCCATTGCCCATGTTACCACTCCTGCTGATGTCTGTCACCTTGAAATAAACCATTGGCCAAATCTCAGCCCTATAAGCTCTGTGGTGCTTGTGATAACTGTGCAATACTGAAGCATAGCAAGCTAGTTAGGTACTAGTTCCAATCCTGGTCCTGGCAACTATGATAGTGTGTGTGCATGTGTGTTGTGTGTCTTTTTGTGTGGAGATGAATGATTTTGAGGCCATTCACACCACTACATCTGCCACTGGCCTACTTTAGCACACCTGCTTATGTCAGTTACCTTGAAATAACCCTTTGGCCAAGTCTCAGCCATATAAGCTCTGTGGTGCTTGTGATAACTGCGTAATATTGTAGTACAGCAAATTAGTTAGGTAGGAGTTCTGGTCCTGGCAACTGTGATAATGTGTGTGAGAGTGTGTGTGTCTTTGTTGACACCTGATTTTGTGGTCATTCACACTTCCTACACTTCCATCACCCCTCCTTTAGCACTGCAGCTGATGTCACTCACCTTCAAAGATACCTTTAAACAGCTGGTTAACATATAAGCTCCAATAACTGCATAATACTATAGTGTAGCAAACTAGTTAGGTAGGAGTTCTAATCCTGGTTCTGGTAACTGTGATTGTGTGTGTGTTAGTAGTATCCTCTGTGGGTGTTGGTGTGATTGTGTAGTAACAGGATTCATTGTAGGGTGTATTTTGCTACATTTTCATATTGAGGACACATATGTCACAATGTCACATTACAAGGCCAACAGTTGTCAAACACCGTAGAGGTTGTTGAAGACAATCCACAGCCATAAATGTATATATAGGCAACCATTATAATACTCAGAGATCTCTCTCCACCCACAGATCATACACAAACATTCTTGGCTCTTTTTCCCATCCTTTCTTTCTTCCCCTCTGTCTCTCTCTCTCTCTCTCTACCCCTCTCTCGAAGATTTGGAAAAATGCATCTGTTTTGCATAGGCAGGAGCTTGACATTGGTAGGTAATGCATGTGATCAGCTGATGGCCTGTGCATGAATTGGAGTCCTCCACCTGCTATTTGCATGTGGAAAAGCTGTGGTATCATTCCTATAGCCAATTGCATGGAAACACACTCCTATAAGTAAGCACTGCAAGTGGGTGTTGGCCCTTCTCCTTCACTGTGAGCAGGACTTCATGTGGGTATGTGACAAACAGCATCACAGAGGGTAGTTGGAAATACCTCTTACAACAAACACTGTGGAGACAGGCCAGCAAACTGGAGGGGGATGTTCCAGACGTTGGGACAGAATGTAAGTATTGCTGTTCTACATTTGAAGTAATGTTGGTTTAACAGGGTTTGTGTAGATATGGCTGTTCTGCATGATTTAAAGTCTGGCATGACAGTGTTATGTGGTTGAGAAACCTCTCATCTGTAGGGCTATCTGCAGACTGGCCAGAGTTTGGAGTCTTAGATTTGGTGTGTTACTCACACATTTTGTATCTTTATAAATGCAGTAGCATACTCTGATGATTGTAATCAGTAAATGGTAATATCCATGTCTGTTACTGACTTCATATCCCTCAGAAGAGATATGTCACAACCAACCCTCTTACACCAGCAATGTTCTCAGTTTATAACTGCAATATGTCAATATTTATAAATGTGTTTGTGTCTCTGTCCCTCAAGTCTGTCACCCTTTGTTCATATGTCATGCAGTAAGAGGTGGATATGTACAATATACCATTATTTACTGACATAATTCCTGATATCAAGCCAGTGATATAACAGAATGCCAGACAAGTAATGTATAGGAGGCCTAATATTTGAGGACAAAATATGGACATTCTATTGTAGTCTGTACAATAGTGAGGTCTGTGTACTTCTAGTGATTGTTGACAGAATGTCTGTATTATGTAGCCGTGTATTGTGATTATGTTATTTGGCCTGTGTACAGACTGGGGTAGATGTCAGTGTTCTTGGTCCTGTTCTATCCAACGTTGCATGCTGCTCTAGTTTCTGATACCCTATCAGCCTATATGTTTGTTGGGCCAGACTGAGACATGTCCCATACCACAGTCAAGCATCAGACTACACTGTGAATTGGGTCAATATAGGTTCATAGGTTCATAGGTTCGTACTAGGCTATCTGCCCTAGGGCATTTATAAGCCTAGCCAGAGTGTATGTGGCTTACACCACCCCTTTGGATGAGAATACTACGGCCTTTTAGGGTTTAGTTTACTATGCCTTTGTCTAGTAGTGACAAAGAGATGACCCCCGGGGTAAACCTACGATCTCACATCCACTCGTCGAGATTTCTCTTGAATAGAGTCAGTGAGGGGCTCTGCCTAACATGGACTGGGATTCTGTTCCAGAGTGTAGGGAGCCTCTGGGTTATGAATCTGTCCCTCCAGCACATTCTATTTATTTCTGTGTTGAGGTTTAAGTCACTTGTTCTCGTGGCTCTGATGGATTTGGATTTTCTGAGGTGGAGCATGTCCATTAATTCAGGATTGGACATGGCCTTGTACGTCAGGCACAGATCACCTCTGAGTAGGCGGTATGCGACTGAATAGAGCTGGAGTTTTTTCAGTCGGGCAGCATATGACATATGTTTAAGACCCTTTATCCTCTTGGTGAGGAACTTTTGGGGTCTTTCCAACTGCTGCAGGTGTCGGGTGAGATACATCCCAAATGTGGCATTGTACTCAATCATTGGCCTGATAAGAGAAGAGTACAGGAGCACAATAACCTCTCTTGATCTAGATGTGAAACCCTTCATGATAAGGTGAGCAATATAGAAGGTCTTCCTAACCACTTTGGCAATGTGAGTGTCAAATGAGAGGTTACTGTCAACCTGGGTCCCTAGGTCCCTGATTACCTCGTCCGTACTTAATGGATTACCGCCTATTTGGTAATTTGTCGGTACCTTGTTTTTCCCAAAGGGTATGACTATACATTTTTTGGCGTTTAGCTTAAGGCCATGGCTCTGGCACCAATTATCCGTTTCTATGAGGCCTCTCTGAAGGATGTTTGTGTCCGCTGGAGTATCAATTATGGCCAGTTTGCAGTCATCTGCGAACTTTGTCAGCCACAATCCTCCTATGTTTGCCTGTACCTCGGAAAATAAATGCCGAACAAGAGGGGTCCCAGGACTGAGCCCTGTGGGACACCGCTTGTGACTGGTTTAGAGTCTGACATAGCTCCAGCAACTCTGACCCTGTGGGTTCTGTCCTTGAGCCAGTTTGCAACCCATCTTGTGACATATGGGTTTACATTTAAGCTGGTGAGTTTGTCTATGATGCCCGAGTGGGGTATTGTGTCAAAGGCTTTTGCAAGGTCAAGCTAGGCTGTGTGAACTGCCTTACCCTCATCAATGGCCTTAATGACTGTTTCAAAAAAGTCGACCAAGTTCAGAAGGCAGGATCTGCCCTTGACAAAGCCAAATTGGGTAGGATCCAATGTCTGTAGGTCCCCAATGTCTTTGTTTATGAGTTCCATAATGATCCTCTCCATAGCTTTGCAGACCAGGCTCATCAGGCTTATGGGCGGTAATTTCCAGGGTCCGTAGAAGCACCGCCTTTGTGAAGTGGGACCACTGTTGCCGCACGCCACTCTTTGGAGTGCGTATCCTGTGGTAAGGCTAAGATTAAACAGCAGCCTTATGTGTGGGTTTAGTTCCTCTTGGAGTTCATGTAGCACACAACCCGGGACACCATCGGTCCCATTGATGCTGTGTTTTTAGCTTTAGAGAGGGCGGCTCTCACCTGGGCATCTGCGATGTTAGGGAGGCTACACTCTGCTGGGATACTTATTTCTCCTTTTGGGGCCGCGCGGGAGGAGAAATTTGCACTGAACCTGTCTGCCAGAATGTTGGCAATGTCAGTGGGTTCAGTGTATTTTGTGTCATTTTGGACTAACTCTGAGCATATCTGGGAGTTTCCACCCAGGTTTCTAACATAGCTAAAGAAGGCCTTGTGATTGTCTTTTGTGTCATTTGCGATTTTTCTCTCAAAGTTGGCCTTGGATGATTTTATGAGTGATCGTAGTTTTTTGCTAGTACTGATCAGAGATGCCTTTCCTTTTAGGGATTTTGCTCTGTCATGTAGTAGCTTCCTCCTTCTGTTGTAAAGTTTGTTTATGGCTGGGGTCCACCAGACCAGTCGCCTGCCTTTGAGGGAATGGGTCTTGGTTTTATTTGGGATTGCATGATCCATGCATTCTTGAAGGTTCCCATAGAAGGCATTTGCAAGGGATTCAGCAGTGTTGGTTGTGGTTTCCACTGGCCCAGGGGCCTTGAAAGATACCACTTCAGTCTTAAGAAGTGTGAAGTTTGCTTTTGAGAAGTTCTTCGCTGTGGTCTTTTGTGCAGGGGGTGGGGGCGGGATGTGGATTTCCAGTGAGATTAATTTATGGTCTGATCTTACCAAAGAGGGATGTACTTCCGGTGTGGAGCATTTTGTCCCCATGTTTGTGTTGATCAGGTCTAGTATATTGTCTCCTCTTGTGGGAATGGTGACTAGTTGTTCCATTGCATTTGAGTTTATGAATTCTAAGAACCTTTGGGCTAGAGTGTTGGGGCTTGAGTAATGTTCCCAGTCTATGTTTGGGTAGTTGAAGTCTCCCAAAATGATGGTATTTGGAGAGACATTCATACTCTCCAGTGTCTTCAGGAAGGCTGTGTGGGGTTCCTGAGTTTGAGAGGGTGGTCTGTAGCATGCTACAAACTGTAAGACGGTTTTGCCTATGGTTAGTTGCACCTGGATAGTCTCTGGACAGGATTAGTGTGTGAGTGGCATACATGATGATGACTGTTGTTCACACAGTCCATATACTGTACTATTACTTAGGCTTACCATTATGTGACTGTGACTGTGTTGAGATTGGTTGTGGGTATGCACTTTCACACTGGTGTCTGTTACTTTGTGCTGTTACACACCTGTAGTGCCTGCTATATTTGCAATTACATGTGTATTCCCTCATAGGTAAATTGGGTTAGTGTTGTGTAAGTCTGCCTGTAGTTTAGACAGTGCTTGGTGACATGCCTAGCAGCTCAGTGTATTTGCCCTAGTGTAATGTTATGTCCAGATATTTGTCAGATGTACTGTTGCCTAGCCACCATACGTGTTGTGCATTTCTGACAAAGCAGTGGGTTGCTGTGAAGATGTATGTCACTAACTAGTGGGAAGTATGTGGTTTAGGACACACAGGAGGGTGGGAATGCATCAACTGTGTGAGCTTATCTAGTCCAGTATGTGTGATATACCCCCATTTTCATGGCTTTAAACAGCCCCTTTGTCAGCCTTGTTCCACATTTTTTGCACTAAGGAGCTCTGTGTATACCTCCTGACTGACCAGATTCTTTCAGACTGTCCATGTTTACTGCTCATATTTCTTCTGTATTCGACAGGATCGTTACTGTGATTTGTGCGGTACTTCACTATGATGATTTTATGATGTCTGTCAGTAACTGATGGCGTACATGTCAGTTTCAGCAGAGGCTTTCTTCACAACATGTATGTTGACACAACCCCTGTCACTTTAGCAACATTCTACATTTATAACTGCAATACATACATTACGTTCCCTTACACTAACAGGTTGAGAGTTATGGTGCTGAGGTATGACTCAACTAAATGTCATGGGCATATATTTTATATACACATATATATATATATATATATATATATATATATATATATATATATGTATATATATATATATATATATATATATTTACACACACACACACACACACACACACACATATATATATATATATATATATATATATATATATATATATATATATATATATACATGTAGAGAGATAGAGAGAGAGATATGGAAATATATACCAATATATATATATACACATACAAACACACACACACATATATATAAACACACATGTGTGTGTATGAATATGTATATATATATATATATATATATATATATATATATATATAGATAGATAGATATCCACATTATATATATATATATATATATATATATATATATATATATATATATATACATATATATATCCATTTATGTGTTAAAATGAGTGTTGTATATACCGTCTCAGATGTATCCCACCATATTAATCTGAAATGTGTATATCTATATATAAGAACATGACTGATTTAACACTATTTTCACTTACAAGTACTAAACAATTGTAGCAGTCAAAGCAGTTGTTCACTACTATTCAGTATGTGTATTGAATGATATATTTGAAAAACCAACAAGCATTCTCACAGCTCATATGGCTTAGTGGTTAAATACTGTGATTATAGTATACAGGGTCCTGGGTTGAAAACCCGCATGGGCTATTAATTTTGTTGCTGGGCAGAACAACTGCTGTTGGATACAAAGTGATTAAGGCACTTATAGGCAGTTGTACAGCCTTCATGGCTATTCACACCAACCACACATATGACTCTGTGTACCTATGGATCCCAGTACCGGCAAGTGTGTGTGTGTGTGTGTGTGTGTGTGTGTGTGTGTGTGTGTGTGTGTGTGTGTGTGTGTGTGTGTGTGTGTGTGTGTGTGTGTGTGTGTGTGTGTGTGTGTGCATGCCTGTAGTGATCTCTGTGTGTTTTGTAGATGCAATATTCCCTGGAGGTGTGGTTATCACCAAATGTAGGTGTGTTCAGCCCACTACACTGACCATTCTGTACTGTACAACAGAATATGTCAATCACCACATACCTATATATAAGACTCAGCACTAGCAGCTGTGAGGCATATGCATTTACTGTTACACAGACCTTGAAAATCTGAGCAGATAGAACTGTACCTTGCCCATGACATGATTGATGTGTTATCACACTGCCACACCCTTGGACTTCCTGCAGGCCCTCATCCTGGTGACACACAGACACCTAGGATACAAATAGAATACAGACTGTGAAAACACATTCACTCAGAATTACTAATGGCAAGAATGCACAATGGCCAAAACTGTACACGCACTCTGAGGTGTATCCCCTTATCCATGCCAGATGTCAGCACCTTACACATTACATAGATACAATTCAGTATGGTCACCCTGTGCATCAGACACATACTTGTTTGTACCTGCATCAATAGTGTGGATGGCAGGGATCTGGCATAGATTTAATCATATGCAGAGGGTGTTGTGGGTGTTTGCCAGAGGCCTAGGCTGTGCCATTCTGTTGACATTATGGGTGTGTGTTTGGGCTTTTGGAATGATATGGCCTATGCATGTTTGATGCATGTGTGTGGAGGTGGCCTCTTTCCTGATTGTGATATATGTGTGTCTGCCTGCACACAGTCAAAACATGTGGCTGCCCTACACTGATGTTTTGTGGACAGCTGTGGGCCATACATGGCAGGGTCTACAGTTCACTATCTCCGGCCATGGACATGGTAACTGCTCCTGCCACAGGTCTGACTGGCACCACCAGCAGTACTACCCCCTGATGGTGACTGATGTCTGCTGGAACCATGACCCTGTTGGGACTGGCCAGGACCGTGTGCCCATGGCCTGGTATGTCATGGCATGGAAAGCACACCACCCTCAGTACTGCCAGTGTCACTGCCACCAAGGGAGCGTGATGGTGGATGGCCACATGGACCCCCAGCTGATTGTGGTGCTGAGCTATGTTCACACGGCTGCCGCCTCTACCCTGCCAAACATTCAAGCACAGATATTCCATGGCTGATGAGTGCCCCGATCTCACCCAACCATCTATCCATGATTTCATTGCCCTCATGCCTGGCTGCAACAAGGTCCTGGAGATAGCCATGAGTGCCAGGGAGATGGTCTGCCACAACCCTGTGCAGTTATCTGGTGTTCCTGTCATTACCTGCCTGCACAGCCATTACAGCCCAAAACATGAACCTGGTAACTGCCGCATTGGCAGTTGCTACATGGGCTGGACAGGCAGCAATCCTTCTTCGACCACCCCTGCTCATCTGCCTGTGTTTGACCTCACCAGCAGTCTGGCTATGTCTAGTGGCTGGCTGCTCACTTGCCATAGTCTCCACACTTGCATGTCCTGTGCCTGCACCCATCTGTCCTTCACTTGTGGCCAGTGGTGATGGGGAATGTGTGGGCATTGTGACCGTGTGTGGGGATGGGGTTGACGAAGGTTGAATGCCAACCAGTGACACAGCTGCAGCCCATGACAACCCCACCTGTGCCCCACTATGGTTGGCATCATGGTCAGAATCACAAAACAAGCTAACATCACCTGTATAGTGAAAGGGACTGGGACTACCATGCCCACCTGTGAGGAAAAGACAAGATATGTACATTACTAACATCATTATACAGTTTGCTATCATATATACACACTCTCACACACTCACTCTCACACACTCACTCTCACACACTCTCTCTCACATACACTCACTCTCTCACACACACTCACTCACACACACACACACACACACACACACTCAGACACACACACACAAACACGCACACACACACACACACACACACACACACACACACACACACACACACACACACACACAGTCTCACACAAATACACAGTCACACACACACAAACACACACTCACACACAAACACACACACACAACACACAAGGTGTCCCACAGGCATTACATGGACCTCACATTAGGCAGAGGGTGACAGTCATGACACACACTCAGACCACAACAGACACACTCTAGGCAGGCCCCCCAACATCATGCAGTGCATACCTTTCAACTGTTTTACTACTACTTTACACCATTGGGATGTGTAAGTGTCTTTAGTAGGTGTTGAGCCTTCACCTAGAACACACTACACCCATGTAGACAGCTATGCTGTTCACCTGTATAGCACTGTGGCAAACCTAGGGGACATAACTACAAACTGTACAGATTTTTCACAACTATTTTGATATGTGGATCATACTCCCTGTCTGCTGCACATACCTCCTATGGTGGTCTGGTACATTACTGATTTGACTAGTGAATTGGTGACCCTACTTTTAATGTCATACTGTGATTTCCAGTTGTCATAACCTGCAATACATGTATGTGAAAATAAGGGCATTTCCTCAAACAACTTCACAAACCGACATTGGATATAGTAAGTGTACACACCCGTATTAAAATGCAAGGGCTTTGTGCCATATTACATGAGACCACATGAATATTGCCATGAAAGTTTCACCATTTCGTATGACATGTAACCTGTGCATTCTGAATGAGAAACATACACATCAGGTAGGGTTGGCATATCATACATGTCAGTATTACAAATGCTGGCTTGTAGAAGGTGCATACCCATAAACCAATACTTTGGTAAAGCACCTGCTGCTCTCAGTACAGCAGTCAGTCCTCTTGGGGTGGTGTTTCTCAGCATGGTACAACTCAACATGGCAATGTTTGCAGACTCTCCCTTGAAAATTAACTCCAAATCTGTCTGATTGCAAGGTCATCCCCTGTGCACAGCACTTTTCAGGTCAACACACAGACTGTGTTTCATATGTAGATGTGGCCTCTGGCTTGGCCACAGCAGACTGTTGATTGTGTTCTTGTGAATCCATCCTTTTGTTCATTTGGATGTAGGGTGTGGCCCATTGTTGTGTGCAATGTTGGGATACCTCCCCATCCACAGCTATGAGGCAGACACCAAACAGATCACAGCCGCAAGGGACTGGTGTTTGGAAGTGGTCATAATATAATCCAAATTGGCTACAGCCCCAGTTCAAGCTGGTGGACAGCAAACCCAAAGCAGGACACTGCCATCACCCTGCATCACTGTGTGGGTAGTGCTGTTCCACTGTTTTGCAGTGCTGTTACTGTGCCAAACTAACATGACCAATTTGTACACAAAGAGAGTTCAACCCTGGTCTCATAACTCCTTCATGCATTTCCACACATGCGTTTTGAAAAGTTGATGTATTGTTGCCAGACCTTACCCAGAACTGGCTGTTGTGTGTTGTGAGTTACAGCTGCCATCATCGAAACACACCCTATACCCAAGACATGTGGAGTCCATGGAAGACTGTTGTCACATGTAATACACATGCAGTACTTGCCAGAGATGTCTGATACCCCTTTACTGTTGCTGTATGACCTCGCTGGACATTTCTGAGATGATTTTTCCAACATATGTGTAGGGATGTACACTTCTTCAAACTGTCACTGTTGCACCATCTCTTGTACACATTTTGATGACTATCTTCACTGTGTTCCATGGCATATGCAATGCTGTGTGTATGTGTCCATTGCGTTCAATCTCTTTGCAGCATGTTAGGCTGTATGTGAACTATGGGTTTTGCTGTAGCAGGCAACTGTGGGTCTGCATTGGGATAATCCTGGTATGTGAGCTGACTGTTATATGGAGGTACTACAGGAGTTCATGATTGATGGCAGGTGTGTGCCCAATCTGAATAACTTCTGTGGTTGTATCACATGTTGATATACCCCAGTAAGAGCTTCCTCCTGTCCACACATATGCATCTAGCTTCTTGGACTATTTCCAATCCACATACATGTTCCCCTAACAGAGTTGTATGTTTCACATTTGCATTGTATAGATTATAGGTCACATGACAGGATGCATGGCTTTGGTCTTGTGTATCGTGCTCACATTGTCATATCTCACACATACCTGGCATTGTGACGTGTGTACACCTTTTATATGCACTGTCTCACAGTACTGTCTACAACATGTCCCTACTATTGGCACTCTGTCCCCACATTTTGGCAATCATTATCCAGATGTCCTGCAATAACAGGTTTGTGAGTTATGTTACTGATATGTGACATCTCATGCAAATAGGCCCCTGTGATTTCATGCAGTGAACCCCACCACCGGTGATCTTGTAGATACATGCAATTTGCTGACTATAACATTTCAGTGCATGGCCACATGCATGACCTTAAAATGCCTGTCGTACTGGTAAGCCACAAAAGGAAGATCTCATACTTACCGACCTCAGGCTGCTGTGCCTCATGTTGATGAGAGGTACCTAGGTAATGTGAGGGAGAGGTATTGTTAGCAGCTTCACAATAGCCATCGGTCCAGGAGCAATGCTACATATATGCAGAGGTACAGTCTACGCAATGATATTGCACTATTTGCTATTCTTCACCTGAAATGGGCATGTGTGCATTACTAAACCCCACCCAGTGCTCTATTTTGCAATGACATCTGCATCTAAAGACTGTTACTACACAGCTGAAATGTAACCTCAGTACATTGATGTGGAATTTTGCCTTACCTGGATGCTCCTCGCCGGTTTCCTGGGTGGCACCCACCTCCACGACAGCTATATGTTGTAGTGGTTGTTCTCTGTGGGCCACCCCAAGGTTGGCAAGGAGCTTCTCCATTGCTGTAAGTGGGGCCTCTATGGCTGGCCCCCCCCACCAGTAGCGGAATGGCCCCACACCACTGCAGCAGCCTGTTGTCGTGCACACAGAATCAGGTCAGTTGCTCTGTTCCTGATCTGTTCATAAGTGCGACCATGGTTCCCCAAGATGTACACTCTCTGAGTGATGTCTTCCCAGAGAGCTGCCTCTCCTGCTGCTGTTGGTGACCTGACTGAAGAGGATGTGGTAGTGTTCCAGGATGGCCTCAGTTATGGCTGCTGTCTCCTGGACATCATAGGCTGGGAGCCTCTGCATCATGCCTGAAAGACATAAACAGGGAAAAAACACAACACAGGACATCAGACATTGTCCAAAGTTCTTTACAGAGACAGCTCACTAGTAATGAGTATCAGTAGCCACAACATTACATCAAATAATACTCCAGTACCTAGCAGCATTGTATGGGCATGCATAGCATTATGTGTAAGTAGGCAGTTTGCCCATGATTAATGTTGAGGGTAGGGGTACATGTGGTATGCATATCCTTATATACTGATATTGAGCCAGGGGGGTGATTTTTGTCCTATACATGTCTGAAGCAGGTTGGCTTTAGCTATGGTGTGTGTGTATTTGCTGTGGCTGACCTCCATTACAAGGTGGGTTGGATAATTGCCTGTGAGACTGCAGACATATGTGGGGATGGCCTTCCGATTGCCCTCAGTGGATGTGTCCACTTTGTACTCATACTCAGCATTACATTAATGCACCTGTGACCTACAGTGCTCAATCAGACACAGGTTGACATGCTGGCCAGATGGTGACTGCTCCTACACACATGGTGGTGGAATGAAGAAGTACAGGGGAGTGTGAGAAAAAGGTGTTGACAAAGGATAAGTGGGACTGACAGATAGATGTAGAGAGTAGACATGAGTATAAAGAGATGGGGTACATGGCGAAGAGAATGATGGACGTGGCTATGGATGTGGAGTCTGACATACAGATGTGGAGTCTGGGGTTGTATGTAATGTTGGACAGCATGGATGGTGTATAGGGCCTGTAGCTATTGGCTACACAGAGACACATAACTAGGAAGGATGTGCAGCACAAAAAGGGTGATAAAGAAATATGGGTGAAACATACAAGCTAGGAGTGTGTTTAGAGCATATGGAAACATCACTTTGATGGCCTGTTCCATGAGGAAAATGGGGGAGGGAGGGAAGGTTGGCTGAGGTGGGTATGGTTAATCAGGAGGTGCAATAGATTATCAAGGAGAATGTAAGGATAGCTATGAGGGGGTTGAACAGTGGAAAGGCTGTTGTTCCAGGTGAC